>NC_081185.1:112774965-112942465 GCF_029867415.1 Vicia villosa
AGGAAAATGTGTGTCATGCTCAAATTGGTATCACTTCTGCTACTTGCTCTTGGCACTTGAGTATTAGTTGAATTTGAGTAAAAATCTGCAATACAAAATCTAATGTGTGAGCTTAAAAACTGATTACCTGTTGACTAGTGGCTAGAAGAGAACAATCAGCACTTCCTTTCCAATCATATGGACAGTGGCAAACATAGACTGCTTAAGCCAGGCATTGAGCATGATGGAATGCTAAAACCCAATTTGGATTACCTCTTTTACAAGCACTCATAAGAAACTAAGTATGATGTTGTGAAAAACGATACCAATAACAAAGTATAATAGGGAATTAGGGAACAGAAGAAGAACACAAGAATTGGTTATAACTGCTATTCTTTTACTTTCTCTTAAAACAAGATTACAAGTTTACAAGAATAACAAATAACCTCTCTCACCCTAAATTAGGATTTGCAGCATAGCAATGATGAGAGACTAGTATGCTATTTATAATAAAACCTAACATACTAACTAATGGGCTTTTTTCCACAAGACCCATTACACAAGTCAACTTAATAAACAAGCTAACTTAACAAATTAGGGTTTAAACACTAAAACCTAATTTAACATGCTAACAACCCTAGCATCTTCGACACAAACATGTGAACAACCTTCGACTTCATGCTTAACCCTGTCGAACCAAGAAGCTACCCTTCGGCCATACTAGAGTTCGATCCAAAATCTCACAAATCTCCACCTTGGATCTAACTCTACAACATCAAGGGAACAAACTAGCTTTCTTCATGCAGCTTTATCAGCTGCATACAGTGGAAAAACTTGCAACTCGGCAATGTCTTGGTGATCATATCAGCAGCATTGTCTTCAGTCGAAACCTTCAGCACTTGGACTTCTCCACGCTCGATTACTCCTCTGACGAAATGCAGCCTCACATCAATGTGCTTAGTTCGCTCATGATAGGCTGAATTCTTCGATAGGTGTATTGCACTTTGACTATCACATTTAACAGTGATACCTCGACCTTGAAGTTTCAGCTCCTTCGCAAAACCTTCAAGCCACAATGCTTCTTTCACAGCTTCAGTTAATGCAATGTACTCCGCTTCAGTGGTTGATAGAGCAACAACCTTCTGAAGTGTTGCTTTCCAACTAATTGCTGTGCCAAACATAGTGAAAACATATCCAGAAATAGATTTCCTGGAATCCATACAACCTGCATAATCAGAGTCGACATATCCTTCGATTACTGCTTTACCATCTTCACCCAAGGCTCCACCATAAATTAGGACTCTATTCAGAGACCCATTTATGTACCTTAAAATCCACTTCAATGCTTGCCAGTGAGCCTTTCCAGGATTCGCCATGTACCTGCTTACAAGACTTACTGCGTATGCTATGTCGGGTCTAGTACAAACCATAGCATACATCAAAGAACCAACTATATTAGCATATGGGATGCTATTCATATAGGCTCTTTCCACATCAGTACTGGGACACTGATCAATACTCAGCTTGAATTGAGGGTTTGTTGGAGTCACAACTGGCTTCGAATTCGACATACCAAACTTTTCAAGAATCTTCCGTAGATATGCCTCTTGAGATAGACATAACTTCGACTTCTTTCTATCTCTTCGAATGTCAATTCCAAGAATCCTGGAAGCAGCTCCCAGATCCTTCATATCGAACTCCTTATTGAGTTCAGCCTTCACCCTCATCACATCTTCGACACTGTTGCTTGCTATGAGAATATCATCCACATAAAGCAACAAAATAACAAATGAATTACCAGGTCGAAATCTGAAGTAAACACAGTGGTCGAACTGACTTCTAATGAAACTTATGCGTGCCATGAACTTGTCGAATCTCCTATTCCATTGTCGAGGAGATTGTTTCAGCCCATACAAAGATCTCTTTAACTTGCACACATAATCTTCCTTCCCCTTTTCGACATACCCTTCAGGTTGCCTCATCAGGATCGTTTCATCTAGATCACCATACAAGAACGCAGTCTTCACATCCATCTGTTCCAGTTCAAGATCGAACTGTGCCACCATGGCAAGCAACATTCGAATGGACCTATGCTTCACAACAGGAGAAAACACATCATTGAAGTCGACACCTTCTTTCTGAGTGAAACCCCTTGCAACTAACCTTGCCTTGTATCTTTTCGACGTCACTCCTTCAATTCCTTCCTTAACTTTGAAAATCCATTTACAGCTGACTAACCTTGCCCCAACAGGTTTCTTGATCAGTTCCCAAGTATGATTATCATGAAGAGATTTCATCTCATCATCCATGGCCTTCAGCCATTCAGTCTTATTTTGACTCCTCATAACTTCCTTATAGTCTCTAGGTTCTTCGTCTAGAACCTCACTTGCAGAGATTAAGGCATAAGCTATAAGATCTGCATATCCAAGTCTTTGAGGTGGCTTGATGACTCTTCTCGACCTATCTCTCGACAATAGGTAGTCATCGTCAGTTTCCTCAACTTCAGCATCTTCTGCTTCTTCTTCGACTTCATCTGGGATATGCAATTCAGCATTAAAATGCTCCACCTCAACAGGAATCTCTACCTGTTCCAGCTCTTCGTCAGATGTTTCTGTACTTCGACCAACATCATCAGTTTTCTTAAAAGCCATTTTAGCTTCATTAAAAACTACATCTCGACTGGTGATACACCTCCTGTGACCTGGCTCTAGGCACCATAGCCTATAAGCTTTGACTCCTTCAGGGTATCCCATGAACATGCATTTCAGAGCTCTAGGTTCGACCTTGTCTTGCCTAATGTGAGCATAGGCTACGCAGCCAAATACTCTCAGTTTGTCGAGATCTGGTGGATGTCCCGACCAAACTTCTTCAGGTGTCTTCATATCTAACGCTGTCGAAGGACATCTGTTTATCAGATATGTTGCTGTCGAAACAGCCTCAGCCCAGAACACCTTTGTTAACCCCGCACTAGTCAACATGCATCTGACTCTCTCCAAAATAGTTCGATTAAACCTTTCAGCCAAACCATTTTGCTGTGGAGTACCTGCAGTAGTTCTATGCCTTGCAATACCAGAGGCAGCACAAAAACTGTCGAATGCCTCATTGCAAAATTCAAGGCCATTGTCGGTTCTCAACCTCTTGACCTTTCTGCCAGTCTGATTTTCAACCAGAGTCTTCCAACTTTTGAAATTCTCAAAAGTTTCATCCTTAGTCTTCTGGATGAATACCCATAATTTTCTGGAATAATCATCTACTATGGATAGAAAATACCTTGCTCCTGAATGTGATGGACACCTTGCAGGCCCCCAAAGATCAGCATGGATGTAATCAAGGGATCCATGTGTTCTTTGTTTGCCTTTGTTGAACTTCACTCTGCAAGATTTTCCAAGTACACAGGGTTCACAAAACTTCAGCTTTTCGATTTTGTCTCCACCAAGCAGATTTTTGTTTCCCTAATTCGACCAGACCCCTTTCACTGACATGGCCCAATCTCATGTGCCAGATTTCTGTTTTCGACAAAGGTTTCGTGGATGCAACATTTGTCGAACCACTTACAACTTCAGCCTCAAGGGTATACAAGCCTTGTTTCTTCACGCCTCTCAAGACTTCCTTCGAACCCTTCATGACTCTTAGGATACTTTTCTCTCCTTGGAAAACATATCCTTTCTTGTCGAATTCACCAAGAGAAAGCAGATTTCTCTTCAAATCAGGAACATACCTGACTTCAGTCAATAACCTTATTGACTCATCATGGAGCTTGAATCTCACAGATCCAACGCCTGCAATCTTGCAAGCCTTGTTGTTTCCCAGCAATACTGATCCACCATCTTGATCACATAATTCCTCGAACAAGTCTTTGTTTGGAGTCATGTGCCAAGTGCAACCTGAATCCATAATCCACTCCTTCTTAGAGTCACTGCTTGAAACCACAAGAACATCAGATGATTCGAAATCATCTTGAACAATGGCAGCGTTGCCATTATCCTTACCTCCATGATATTTCAAGCGTTCAGGGCACACCTTTCTTGTGTGACCCTCCTTCTTACAATGGTAGCATCGAATGCCAGATGCTTCGCCACTGTAAGTCTTCGACTGGCTTTTGCCTTTCTTCTTGTCGAACTTACCATCCTTTCGTAAGAGTTTTCCTTTAACGGCCAAACCTTCGCCAACAGTCGAAGGTTTATGCTCCTTTCGTTCATTCAAGTCCTTAGAGTACAAGGCTGATTGAACTTCTTCAAACGTCAGGGACTCCCTTCCATACAAGAGAGTTTCTTTGAAGTGAGCATGTGATCGAGGCAAAGCGCACAATAGTAACAGCGCTTGATCTTCATCATCGATCTTCACATCAATATTTTCAAGATCAAGAATCAGCTTGTTGAACATATCCAACTGCTCAGCCAATACTTTGTCTTCAATCATCTTGAATGAATACAAAGCTTGCTTCAGGTAGAGTCGATTTACCAGCGATTTGGTCATATACAAACTTTCAAGTTTCACCCATAACCCTGATGCCGTCGTCTCCTTTGATACCTGCCGGAGAACCTTATCACCAAGGCTCAACAAAATTGCGCTGTGTGCTTTCTCGATCATATTCTTCTTCTCCGCTGCCGTCAATTCTGCATTCATGGCTGTCTCTCCCTTCAACGCTTCCAAACACCCCTGCTGAACCAGTAGGGCTTTCATCTTCAAGCGCCACAGACCGAAATCATTCACTCCGGTGAACTTTTCAATCTCATACTTTGTTGAAGGCATCTTCTCCACGCTCACCGCACCAATTTGTTGTGAAAAACGATACCAATAACAAAGTATAATAGGGAATTAGGGAACAGAAGAAGAACACAAGAATTGGTTATAACTGCTATTCTTTTACTTTCTCTTAAAACAAGATTACAAGTTTACAAGAATAACAAATAACCTCTCTCACCCTAAATTAGGATTTGCAGCATAGCAATGATGAGAGACTAGTATGCTATTTATAATAAAACCTAACATACTAACTAATGGGCTTTTTTCCACAAGACCCATTACACAAGTCAACTTAATAAACAAGCTAACTTAACAAATTAGGGTTTAAACACTAAAACCTAATTTAACATGCTAACAACCCTAGCATCTTCGACACAAACATGTGAACAACCTTCGACTTCATGCTTAACCCTGTCGAACCAAGAAGCTACCCTTCGGCCATACTAGAGTTCGATCCAAAATCTCACATATGAAAATAACTATAAACAAAAAAAAATGTTGATTCCAGAAACTGAGTAAGAATGCTAGGAGGAACTTATTAATAGTTGGGCACAAGAATGTTATAATTCGATACTGTGTTCCCGAGAAATATCCGATCATTATCTAAGATAATGGAAGGATCAGGAAATTTGCCAATGTTAGCACCACAGTGGTGTTACACAGTCCGGTTCAGCACAAATCATCTTCCATTGTAAGGAATGCACTTTGATGAGTGATCCCAAAAGCAGTAAGATTGCAACAAAATGACATCATATTCCTGTTGTAATTGGCATTTCAATGTTCTCTTTTTGAGAGTGAGAGATGTTACTTTTTCTTTTATGTGAAACAATGTTCTCTAAGATAATTGGAATTTAAAAGAGTCATTTAAGATTCAAGCAAACGTTGCAAAAAAAGTGTGATAATGTGTTGGTAGTGACTGGGCCGTCTCGAACATATTAGAAGTCTTGTTCTTATATTAAAAACAGGCCTTAATCCTTCAAGTAAGGAATTGCTCATGAGGTTGTGAAGTTGATAAAATGATGAGGGTAACTTTGGAAAGTGATGCTGCTTGTGGTTTGTCACCTCAATCAGGGAAGTATTTGCAAGAACTCTAGCGTCCAAGTAAGTTTCTATTGGATGGGAGAGGTATTCTAGGTAAAAAATATGTATCTTTATTTGATGCTTTACAACTCCTTTTATAAAAGGTTTATAAGGGTGATGGTCTAGAATCTTCCAATGTAAGATCATCATCCAAATAGACATGCGTGTGAGTATAACTTGTTTTATTATCTAATAGTCTTTCAATCGTTTGCACAAATTTAGTGTTATCCTAGGGTGGATTCACACTTATTCCTAGAATAGTCTCACATAGACTATATCATGTAATTAATTGTAATCTCTCTCTCTCTTATATATATATATATATATATATATATATATATATATATATATATATATATATATATGGGCGGATCTGCTTTATAAGGATTGGGGGCTCTAGCCCCCACGAAGAAAAAAAACTTGTTAAAAATATTAATATATTCAAATATTTAGCCCCCATAAAAATAAATAGTTTCTAGATTTATATTTAACCACTTAAAACAATTCTAACATTCCTGTTTTTAAATAACTATTTAGAATATTCACTCACTCTTTCTTAACTTTGTCTTTATTTTCAATTAACTTTTTTGGAATATTTTTCATCTCTTTAAAGTTTAAATATAAATTTTAATAAAAAAAGTTTAAACATAAATGTTTTTTTTTTTATTTATCTTCTCATTACTTCTCATAAGTTCAACATTATTTTTTATTGTCTACTAGCACAATCACTCAATAATAATAATTAAAAATGCGATTTTCTTTAATCAATTTTATTTGGATCTTTGATTTCTCTTCAACAATTACTATTTTCTAAAAATAATTGTGTTTGTTTGAATTTTTATCAAAACAAATGTATTAGGTATTTTAATAATTTTTGCTAGCAAAATAAATCAAACAAAATGTCTAAAAAGATTTTTAAAAACTCAAATATTAATTGAGCTTAAATTTTTTACTTTAATCAATCAATATTAAGGCGAGTGATTATCCTTAATTACTAAAAAGACTTATTATTAAGGTGTTTTCTTTAATAACACCATATTTTTTTATATAGTTGCATAAACATATCTGATATTTATAATGAAAAATTATTGAATATTTTATATAATAAAAAGTTTAGCGAATAATTGAAAGTTTTCATATATTTTGAATCATTTTGTCATTTAAATAATATGTATTGTAAAAATTTGTAAATTTTTTTAAAATAAAAATATATGTATTATTTTTTAGCCCCCACTATAGATAATTTCTGGATCCGCCAATATATATATATATATATATATATATATATATATATATATATATATATATATATATATATATATATATATATATATATATATATATATATATATATATATATATATATATATATATATATATAGAGAGAGAGAGAGAGAGAGAGATATTACAATTAATTATATGATATAATCGATGTGAGACTAGAATAGTCTCACATAGACTATATCATGTAATTAATTGTAATCTCTCTCTCTCTCTCTCTCTCTCTCTCTCTCTCTCTCTCTCTCTCTCCCTCTCTCTCCCCCCCCCTCTCTCTCTCTCTCTCTCTCTCTCTCTCTCTCTCTCTATATATATATATATATATATATATATATATATATATATATATATATATATATATATATATAAAATACAGTCTTTGTAGTTCTTTTCAAAACACACGTTTATTCAAATGTCTCGTAGTCTCTCGTATTTCAACATGGTACCAGAGCCTACTGATAGACAACTCTTCACCGTGTTTTACACGGTTAACCCATTGTATTCTTGTGAGAAATTTTTTAACAAACTGTGTCATAACTCCAGTTTGCCTTCCATATACTGCCGTGACTCATTCTACCATCAGTTTTCGAAATTCTCTAGCCACCACCGCACTGCTGCTGCTGTCTTCCGTCGTTGCTATTGTTCCTGGCGACCTTCTGACAAACTAACCCTACCGGCAAAAGTTCCTCCTTTGATCACGACGATTTTCCACCGCCCAATCGCCTCCTTGCAACTATTCCAGATCCGGTCTCATATTTTATTTTTCACTCACGGAAAAGTGATCCACTCCAAACATAGCCTTCTTAACGCCAAACTACGATGATTTCCTCAGGTGGTATCACAATTATCAGAACTCATATTCTACCACTTCAGTTGCTCACACCAGTAATTCATATGTTTGCCTCTCTCAATCATCTTCTCTTGAACCTTAGGTCCTAAATTCTGGTGCGTCTGATCATGTTAACGGTAATAAAAGTCTTATGTCTTCCCTCTCTACTTTAGGTTTCTTACCTACTATTCAAATTCTACTTTCTCTCTGTTATTTTTGTTCTCTATGTACCTAATTGTCCATTTAATTTACTTTTAGTCAGTTGTTTAACTCGTTCTATTGATTGTATTATCACCTTCACTAATAATAATGTTACCCTGCATGATCGAAGTTTGGGACAGACGATTGACATCGGATGTGAGTCTCAAGGCCTTTATTACCTCTCAGCGACATCTCAAACATGCTTAACCAAAGATTCTCCACTCACTATCCATGCTCAGTTAGGTCATCCTAGTCTTCCTAAACTACAGAGTTCGTGCCAATTTTATCAAAGGTATCAAATTAACACTGTGAGTCAATTTCTGTAGTTTAGGAAGACACACTTGTAGTCAATTTCTCAAAGGGAACGAAACATTCTACATGTTTAGGAAGACACACTTGTAGTCAATTTCTCAATCGAGTCATTAAACGAGCTTCGTTCCCTTTGGCTTTAGTTCACTCCAATGTTTGGGGTCCCTCGCGTACTATATCTAATCTTGAGTCTAGTTATTTTGTCACCTTTATTGATGATTTTTCATGTCGTACGTGGTTATTTTTTATGAAAAATATATTTGAATTATTTTCTATTTTTGAACAGTTTTATAAAGAAATAAAAACTCAGCTTGGTGTGTCTATTCGTATCTTAATAAGTGATAATGCTCGTGAATATTTATCCCAAAAATTTCAAACTTTTATGTCTAGTAATGGTATTCTCCACCATATCTTGCCCTCATACACCTCAACAAAAAGGGGTAACGTAAAAATCAACATCTCGTAGAAACCACTCGGACCCTACTTCTCCATGGTAATGTTGCACTTCGGTTTTGGGGGGACGATGTGATAATGGCATGTTACCTTATAAATCACATGTCATTATTTTTACTTAACAATAAAATCCCCCATTCAATCCTTTTTCCCCATTCCACCTTCATCCAATTCCTCCTTGAGTTTTCGGGTATACATGTTTTGTACACAATCTCTCTCCCAGTCTTGATAAACTCTCAGCTCGATCACTAAAGTGCATTTTACTTGGTTATTATCGATCCCAACAAGGTTATCGTTTCTATTCACATACTCTACAATGATACCTCATATAAGCTGATATTACCTTCTTTGAGTCTGTTCCATATTTCAAGTCCAGCTACGTAACTCTGAAGCCCCTTCAGGAAAGTACTCACACACCCATTCTAGAAGTTATTAATGTGCCATATAATATTATTCACCATTAGTCTATGGATCTTGACCCACTAGATATTCTTATGTTGACCCCCATCCCACTTCTCGACCACTTCATTCATATCAGCGTCGTCACCCAATGTCTATCGTACATGTTATTGAGGTCATATCCGTCCCCAAGGTCATCACAAACTCTCCTCTGACGCCCTCGCCATAACCGAATCTGATCTTGCAACCTGTGTTCGAATTTTCGACTGCACTTTGAAAATGTATAAGTCAAACACGAAATCATTCTCCGCATTATATTGCTTTAGTGTATCATTGTCTTTCCCCTTTGCATTATACTTGCTTGTCTTATTTGTATTCTATTTCTCTTCCTAAAACTCCAAGTGAAGCGTTATCTCACCTTGAGTGGAGGCAAGCAATAATTAATGAGATGCGTGCTTTTCAAAATAGTGGCACTTGGGAACTAGTTCCTCTTTCCTCTGGAAATTTTTTGGTAGGTTTTCATTGGCTTTATACAATGAAGGTTGGTACAAATGATAATATTGATCGATTTAAAGCTCGCTTGGTAACCAAAGAATACACTCAGATTTTTGGGTTGGATTATAGTGATACTTTCTTGCCTGTAGCTAAGATGGCATCAATTCGTCTTCTTCTCGCCATTACAGCCATTCGACATTGGCCTCTTTATCAACTTGACATCAAAAATACATTTTTACATGGTTATCTTGAATAGGAAGTATATATGGAGCAACCAGGTGGGTTTGTTGCTCAGAAGGAGTCATCGACCATGGTTTGTAGGTTACACATGTCTCTTTATGGTCTTAATCAATCTCCGAGAGCTTGGTTTGGAAGATTCAAAATTGTAGTACAACAGTTTGGTATGGTCTGTAGTGAAGCTGACCATTATGTGGTTTGTAGGATATTATCATACGAATAACGAATACATTTCATATTACTCATTCAAGCACCATAATTAATAACTTAGTTCATTCAATGATGTAACACTATGCTCAACTACTCTACTCCCATGCATGTGGTATCATCCTATAACGTTGGACTGAATTCCTACATTGTCGGACCAAAGTCCATCATCTTCGGACCTAAGTCCATCATCGTTGGACCAAAGTCCATCATCACCAGACCAAGGTCCATCATCATCGGACCTAAGTCCATCATCATTGAATCAAAGTGTCTGGCAAGTCTTGGGGGAAACTGTTCTGGACCGGCCAAAGGCCTAATAAGATGAGGCTCACTCCCTTCATCTGGTCCTTTGGACCCAAGGTATAAATATAGTTACAAGAGGGTTTCAGGTACACAATCTGTAATCTCCATTCTCACTATGATTATCTTGAACCCTAAATTGAATTAAGCGTTGGAATGCTAACTGATCGTACCTGGTCAGACGGATCTTCGTGATCTGCAACAACCTCGAAGCTTGAAGACTGGAGGAGGGTGTACCTGCAAGGTACTCCGATGCTAAAGTGAGAACAGGAGCAACAAAGCGCAAGTACAAGGTAAATGATAGAAAGTGAATACCTGACCCTTTAGTGAAATAGGGTATTTATAGCCCCAGCGCTGGGCCAAGATCTTACTACTGGACTGGATGCCCAGGCCCAGTTAGGAGACTGCCAGGATTCCAGGCGGAAATATCGGAGACCAGTACGTGGTCTCCGTCCTGGTCAACCACTCCGAAGTTTAAGGGAGACACAGTATTTTAGGGACTACGTGGACTCCGTATTATTCAGGGGGTTGGATATGAAGTGACCTACGAGGAGGAGGGTCCTCGGCATAAGGCCACGAGGAAGAGAGCCCTCGGCGGAAGGGACACTCGCGGGGAGTGTGCCTGGTAAGCATGAGTCTGGACGAGGAGGGAAGTCCTCGTCAGATGGGACGCTCGCGGGGAGCATCATATACCGAGCACGTGCTACAGTGCTCAAACGCTATTGGGCTTCCGAGGAGCCGAGCACGTGTTCGCTCTTCCAGGGCTTAGAGACGTTTTGGGCTTCCAAATCCAATTAGGCCGAAAGTAGACTGGGCTGAATCTTGGCCCAGTCCAGAACACTAACCATGCAGGAACCTTCCTTGGGTCCATTGCACCAGAGATTAGTAATACCAGTTCAAGATCAATATTTTGATTCAAGATTCATCACAATCGCAACCTTCAGTCCAAGAAGTCGCACCACATAACCGCCTACGAAGCTTCATTCCACTGTAGCTTCTGCAATCTTCTCTATTTATGGTTCTGGAACAGTACAAAAAATGTAACAAAATGCAATGGGACAAAATGTAATGTTCAGTATAACAACCTAACAATAATGTTACTACATATATAGTAATGTGGATTACACGACCTAATGTTCGTATTTCTTAATGCATGTAGAGAAATTCAAAATCTTGGATTGAAAAACTTACCAAATGTACAAAGGAAGTTGAATCACTTGAATTGAATTAATGTGGAGAACTACTTGAATTGAATTAATGTGGAGAACTACTTGAATTGAATGGAGTAGAAAAACCACTTGTATTGAATGGAGTAAAAAATGCACTTGAATAGTGAAGTCTGAGAAGTAATTTAGATTATTTTTGTTGGAAATGAGGAAGGGAGGAGGTCTAGTGTGTATTTGATTAAAACCTTGTCCGAAGGTATATTTCTTGAAATTGTTAAGAATATGCATTTTTGTATTAATTTTTTTTCAAAAATAAAGGTGTTACTCACTTAGGAATGAATTTAATGTGGACTGAGGTGTATCCGAAAGAAAACTTCTGAATTCTATAAATATTTTTGGTTTTTTTACAAAGGTGTGTGAACAGTCCTAAAGATAGGAAAATTAATGCCAAAAAAATTAAGAATTTCTTAATGCATCCCATGTCTTTCTAGCGCATCGCGCAAAAATACTAAAATGCCCCTAGATTCTGGAGATGTATTTCCGGATGCACCAAATGATTACTGAAACACCAATTATTCCAGAGATGCATATCCAAAATAATGTCGGATGGCTATTTCCAGAATTTTGCGCAGCAGAAGGTAGAAAAACATAACTGAAAAACACTAACTTGATAAAATCAAAATACCATTGATATCATAAAATCACCAATACATAAGGGATTTTAACATAGATTAAACATTACACTTCAATATCCAGGTGGACGTTGTAGAATGTTGATAATATCATTGAATGATCTTGAAATGGTCACATCCAGCTCGATCAAAATTTTTTATTCTAAACGGAAGAAGGTTGTCCACATAGCCCATAAATCAGTGGTCATCTTTAGCTCATGATTGATGAACTCAAGCTTCCCTTCTTTTTCAAAGGATGGCGAGCGGTACTCGATCTTCAAAATTTTACGATTGTCACCATATGGTAGAAGGTCATGCATTGTGTATTGCAGATCCTCAAGAGGGGTGTACTCGGTGATCTTAAATTCTCTTGATGGTGTGTTGCCGGTAAAGTGAACATTTCCAACATGGAAAATGATGTTCATTCTGGTTTTTGGTGTTTTGGTATGAAACAATATGCCAAGTGAGCTTATTTATAGTAGCTGAAGGCTAACACGGACCTCACAAATCCTATATTGTGACAAGGCATGTTCCGGAAATGTAACTCTGTAACCACCCTTTATTCCTTGATTGCGGAAATGTATTTCGGAATCTTCCCTGGCATTATAAACAGAAACATAACAAGTAGAAACTTGTATTGAAAGTGGAATTTTTTTGACAAACTAAAAAATGTATATATTAGACACTATAACACATTAATAAAATTTCACTTACAATAAAATGATAAATAAATACTTAAATGAACCAAAATAACTATCGTTGGCCAAATCGATAGGTTGTACCCCCTTGGACTTTTCTTTATTTTTTTCATTTTCAATCTTGCTCAATTTGGTGTACTATTGCATCCTCTTAATAAATTGGTTAGGCCAAGACTCAAATTTGATTGTATAATGAGTAGCCCACTCTGGTGATGTAAGTGGTATATGGCATCCCGGTTTCAAATACACTTTAACAAAATATCGCAGATTTGAAACCCACCCAACACAAATGATACGATCACTGTGATTTGGTGGTGGAGCAGTGCGCAACAACAATATATATCTCTTACTGTTACTCCATCCTCGCATCTCTGGTGCCTAGACACGTAACTGTTATCATCTAGAAGTTTCAAGAGGTGTTACATTTCGGTTATACCCCCCTAAGCGCTAATTTATATTAATATTGCCTATTGTACACTTGCTTGATATTTGAGATATTCTCGGGTCTTTTGCGCTTCAAGGTTGCAAGAATGTTTTTGGGAGGTACCAAATTCATTGTCATGCTGGAAACACATTCTTCCTCTTCCGGCAAGAGGGGACATGCAATTAGATGACCGACTAACTTTTCACATAAATCATGATTATGTAAACCACATATCATATTAAATCTTCATTTATTATTTGCCAACCGATAACCATACAACTTAAGTGGACATTCACATTTTCTTGAACCAGTTTCATCTTGTTTGAAATTCTGGAGAGGAGGTCTATATTTACCACTTCTTTGCATTCCAATGTCACAAATGCACTTCTTCTATCTGAATCACTATCACACCTTCCGATCACAACACCAAACTCCAGTTTGGTGGCCTCTGTACGAATCCATTGCAGCATGTCATCACAAAATTCATACTCTTGTTCATTTATAAAATGATTTCGAATATCTACAACCTTCACTAGGACGGGTGAAGCATCTTGAGACACAATATGTTAGGGGATAGCATCGGGATGCACCATACCTAATGTGAACTAAAACATAAAAACTAAGAAACATACATAACACGAAAAAGATTGCTGCAAAATCAGCAGAGACAAATACCATAAATGTATCGCCAGAATAGTTCATGTGAGTTCTGGAACTGCACTTTCGGTAAAAACATAACCTCTTTTGTTTCAAAACTCTATTAATGTGGGGAATGAGAGTTGAAATGAAAGAACTTTACCTTAAATTCCACTTTCTTTAAGCTCCTATTGATTTGATGAAACACAAGAATGGAGATTTGGAATGTAAAACTTGGTTGAGAATGGAAGGATTTTTAGAGAGGGTTTAAGGAAAATATGTCAAATGAAGTTGATCATACAGGTTGTTGCTTTTAGCAATTTCATTTTTTATTTTTCCGGAGATGCATCAGAATAATCTGACATGCAAATGTGACAGGATTTCAATTTTGCGCACAATTATACCGGAGATACATCTCCAGAGTTATTCCTGTAATGATTATGTGGATCAATTTATTATATCCTATAGATATATCTCTAACTCTTTTTTTTTAATTTCATTCTAGGGTGACACCATATTTACTCATTTATGTGTAATGTAAAGAGTATGTCCGAAATACTAATCGTTAGTTGGTCCAATGGTGATTGGCGCTGGACTTGGTAGGTCGAACCACGGTTCGATCCCCCGCAACTGCGATCGGGAGGGGGATGAAATCACTTGATGCCAGAATTCGTCCCCGAACCGGACTAAACCGGTGGTATAAAGCCAAAAAAAAAGTATGTCCGAAATTAAACAGATGAACAATTTTGAACTTTTAAAGAATTCTTTTGAAATATATAAGGCATACTAAGAAATTCCCAAAAAATTCTCTAGTCAACCCAATTCAATCAATTGAAATACGGGCCGGCCATGAACCGAAACGGCCCATATACAAGTACCCCCGAAGGTTAATCGTCAATATAAGTCAGCTTAAAATAATAGATTAGCAACGGATTTACGATGATGCAGTAGGAACTTAATTCTTAAAATAATAAACAAATCACTTACAAAAACACTAATAATTGCTCCAATAGGTTGTTGTTGTTGTTGAGACGCATGTTAGTAGTGATTAATACTGTTCAAATGGGAAAAGAACAAGATGTGGATAGCATTTAGAGTTGGAAACGCAGCTTTCCGGTTGACCGAAAGAACACGCCGGCGTTCACACATGTTACATGCCTTCCAGAATACTGTCACAACAAATACAAAATTGTCCATAAAAATAAAAGGAATATTATTGTAGTCACTTTATTTTGAATAACGTGTTTGTTTTTTATTTTAGTTTTTTATTCGATTTAGCTTTTATATATTTAAAAAAAAAAAGTTAATTTAAAAGAAGAGATAAGTGTTGAAAAGTTTGTTTTCTAGGAGCACAGTCAGAAATATTAATAGCTCAATCCAGAAGACATTTTTTCAAATATCCTCTTGTAAGTTTCACCTTTTAACAATTTGATCACAACTTCAATAATCACCTAATCAAAACAAAAATAGACACTCAATTCAATCCAATTATAAATTTACTTGTAATTACTATCTATAGTCTATTTATAAAAAAAATTCTCTTAAACAATATGTTATCCAGATACATTATTTATTTAATGTATCTAAAAAAAAAAAATTTCTTATAAATGAGACAGAGAGAGTATTAAGAAATGCTTATGTGACAATTTTTAACATCATCCACTATTTATTCATCCGTGTTTACTTTCACAATTATTTTATCATAATTTTTTTAACATAATTTCTTTTATAAAATAAATATGAAATTGTCATTAATTAATTTTATCATCTCATAATCATAAAATTATAAGATACTATCCACTTATTTTACATATAATTTAGGCATCAATCATTTATATTTTATAGTTGCAAATTGACAATAGTATATCATGTAAAATAGATAATTAGTATTATATATTTTGTTGGTTATTAAAATAATAAAAGTGATTAATGAATTATAGGTAAAATAAATAATTTTTGTGGTGAATAAAATAATAAAATAAACTAATAATATTATTTTATAATTGTACTATAAAATAATTATTTATAATAAATTATGTATTTTATTTATAAAATATTTAAAAAATAATAGTAAATATGATGCGAAGGGCCTGGTGTTAAGCATCATTTTAGATTTGATAGCAAATTTATTTTTTATCCGATAATACTTTCATGATTAAAAAAAGCATACTCTTTATAAAAATGTAACAAAAATAACTATGTCAAAGAGTTCATTAACTTTCCATAAGTTCACAGATTTTGTAATAATCAAAACAGTACCAACCTGAACTTTGCGTATAAATATTGCCTATTTAAGAGAAGAAAATTCAGCTTACATAACCTTGAAGAGTCCAACAAGATGTATTTTATATATATATATATATATATATATATATATATATATATATATATATATATATATATATATATATACATATATACATATATATGTATGTATATATATATATACATACATATATATATATATGTATGTATATATACATACATATATATATATATATATATATATATATATATATATATATATATATATATATATATATATATATATATATATATATATATATATATATATATATATATATATATATATATATATATATATATATATATAGGGTAATGCTAACGAGTGCTCCAGGGGCACTGGTTATGAGATTAAAAAGGTAAATTGAGCATTGTTTAATAAAGTAAAAAGATATGTTTTTACCTAAAATATATGTATTAAATGCATTAAAAATATAAATAATTAACTTTTTTAAAAAAGATTAGGTGTATTCAATGCATTGATCTAAAATATTTTCTTAATTTGGAATGCTTAACCAGTGCCACTGAGGCACTCGTTAGCATGACCCATATATATATTCCTTAAAGAGTCCAAGAGTAAGTCATTATAATTTATAACTTACTCCACATCTTGACTATTAATTATTTTTAATTTAATGGTTAAAAATAATAAGAAATAGTTTTCTCTCTCCACATTTAATTACTTATTATCTTTAATCATTGGATTAAAAATAATAAATGGTCAAGATGTGGAGTAAGTTATAATAACTTACTCTTGGAGTAAACATATCCCTTATATATATATATATATATATATATATATATATATATATATATATATATATATATATATATATATATATATATATATATATATATATAGAGAGAGAGAGAGAGAGGTAGGGGTGGTAAAATGGGCCGGACCTGCGGGAAAAGTCCGTTTTACCCGCATTTTTTTGCGGGGCAGGGCAAGGTTTTAGGCCCGCTCTCTTTAATGTGTCCGCCCCGCCCCGCCCCGTTTTTTTGTGGGCTTTTGCGGACATTTGTTTTTTCATAGAATTTTATTATTTTTAGGCCTAAAAAGCCGAATGCCCGCGGGCTTTCTCCGCCCCGCCCTCACTTTTTTGCGGGGCGGGGCTAGGTTTTAGACCCGCACTCTTAAAAAAACCCGCCCCGTTTTTTCGCGGGCTTTTGCGGGGCGGGCATGCCCGTTTGCCACCCCTATATATAGGACATATCATATGAAAATGCCTTTTTTATATGATAATGTGAGAATGAATCTGAACAATTAGATTTTAAAATAAATGGTGGAGATTATGTGGGAATCTTTTTTTCTCTCTCCTACATCATTTATTTTAAGACCATTTACAATGGTTTCAACACTCAACACCCACTTTTTCAACTCCCAACACTCCACATCATTTTCTCTCTCTTCCACCTAATAACTCAACACTCATTCAACTTTTACCTTCTCCAATGGTTTTTCACTCAACACCCTACCCCACCACTTTTTATTTTCATATTCTTATTTAAATTTTATTTTTATAATTACATAAAATTACAATTATCGATTAAAATTAAATTAAAATAATAAATACTTAACAATTTATTTTTTAATTTTTTGTAATAAAAACAAAATTTATTTAAATAATTGGATACGATACAAATCATATTAAATTAAATTAAAATACAACACACAAGTAACGTAAATACTAATAGAAAGATAATAATAAGATTAAGATAGTGAAAAACTTGGTTTTTTTTTGTGTCCAAATCAAATGAACCAAGTCTCTATTTATAGAGGAAAAAAAATCATGAATTTTGGTAAAAATAAAAAAATAAAAAAAATAATTTGCAACGAAATAATTGAGTTCAAAGTATTATATGGATAAAAATCTGGCCAGCCAATCAGAAGCTGCCACATGCCCCCCTGCGTCAGCCTCAATTGTGTTGAGTTTTCTCAACACCTCTCTCTTCCACCTCACACTCAACACTACTCTAAACATCCATTGGAAGAGATTTTGCATGTTGAGTTCAACTAAACACACCCATTGCACATGGTCTAAAAACCAAGGAGAGAGAAAAAAAGATTCTCACATAATCTCCACCCTTTATTTTAAAATCTAATGGTTCAGATTCATTCTCACATTCTCATATAAAAAAGGCATTCTCATATGATATGCCCTCATATATATATATATATATATATATATATATATATATATATATATATATATATATATATATATATATATATATATATATATATATATATATATATATATATATGAGGATGGATATTCTTACTCCAGGAGTAAGTTTAAAACACTTACTCGAAATCTTAACCATTGATTTTCATTAATCTAACGACTTTAATTTATTATAAATATTTCCAAAAATAATTAGAGGATATTCTTACTCCAAGAGTAAGTGTTGAAAACTTAAGCTCGGAGATAAAATTGGCGTCCACCAAACCTGCAATTGCTTCTGCTTTCATGGGCGATTGTTGTCGTCTTCTCTCCTACACATACTGAGCGTCGGAGTCCACATTCAACTGGTGGCATGCTATTATGGGATGTATCTCAAGCATTTCATGTGAGGGGCGGAAAAAATGTCGCATTAGATTTCAAATTGTCCATTTTTCTCAGGCGTCAGACCGCTAACACAAGGAATAAGAGATTCATGAACTGCATGGAAATGTTATTTTTCCCGTGTAACATTGTGTATGATATCTTTTACACCTTCAACTCTTTGAGAAGTTGTTGGCGGACAAGTGTATGATTATTCTCTCCTATGCCGAGCAAAATTGAAATTATGTGATAATTATAGTTACCGTCAGCCTTAACATCTACAATTCATTCAATGTATTTGTATATAAAAATCAACATCTCTTCAATGTGTTTGATTTTTGATAAATGGGGTGAAGGAGATGGTGTGCTAGTGCGAGCACCTTTGAAAACAATTATTTGAGATTTTGAAGATGGAGAATCTGTAAAATGTGTGTCAACATGTTTGAAATAGAAAGGAGACTGCTTCGTTGAATTGTCACTCTATGTTGGTTTGACCTTCTTAGAAGCACCATTTGTTTTTATCAATTCTCAGAGTGGTTTAAAATCTTAAGTTTCTTGTTTGGCAATCTTCCCCACCCTCTCTGATGCGTGGTTTCACGTAGGGGTGGCAAACTGACATGCACGTCCCCTAAAAGCCTCCAAAAAAGGGACGGAAGAGCATTGTGTAGGGCATAAGTCGAAAAACTTGGCACTTCCCGCAAAAAAAATGAGTGTAGGGTAAGATGGGCCTGCGGGCCTTGCACCTTTTAAGCCTAAAAAATGAAAAAGTCTCGCAATAAGCAAGGCGGAGTGGGACAGACATATTAGAGGGTGCGGACCTAAAACTTTGGACCGTCCTATGAAAAATGTGTGGGAAAAATAAGCAGGCTTGTGTGCTGGGCGCATTTTTCCATCCCTAGTTTCATGTTGTCGTCAACTTTCAGAAAACTCTCTTGAATCACTTATCATTCGATCATGATAAATATATTTGACTTATCATATTTCCTCACATCATCATCAAACTAGAGCCTTTTATAGTGCGTGTAAAACTCATCAGTCCGTATGAGTCTATCAAGTTTCATCATCTTTGAAATTAAACAAGCACACGAAAAACCATATGTCTTCTTAAGGGTACAACCACAGGTTGAGCTATCTCAACCAATCTTCTCTGCTCGCTTGGCTTCGTGATAAATAAAATTTAATCCCGCTTAAGATATATTGCCCACCAACCATGAATAAAGATTGTTGTCTCTCAATTCGTGTTTCTGTAATATTGTGACCAAGTGATGTTTGTATCTCGCTATGATGATTTTGGACCATTTGGTTCATGGAGTCTCAACCTCAACATAAATTACCTTTACTATTTCTCAACCAATTCTTCAATATAGCATGAGTAGATTCAACTATATTAGTTATTGTACTTCCAAAATGCCTAACGTGATTGGTCAAAGCACAAACAATCTTCTTCTTCACCTAGTTTAGAATTGTACTTTCAACATATTTCAAAAAATCTGGATATATCTCACACACCCCTCATAAAATGTATTACAGATTCAACATTTAACTCTTCAATAGATGAATTTAGGTTTAATACCCTTTTTAGTCATGTATCTTAACCTTAAGGTTCATTTTACTCCCTTAACTTAAGAAAAGTTTTATATTGGTCATTTAAATCTTCAAAATGTTCAATATTAGTTATTTTCTTCGAATTATCGACAATTTAGTGACTAATTATTGAGTTTTTTCATCGTTAGTAAGACGAAAAGACTAATATGAAACACCTTGAAGAGTTAAGAGATCAATATGGACCTTTTTTAAGTTAACGAACCTAAATGAACTCTAAAGTTAAGATACAAAACCAAAAAGCATATTAAGGCAAGAATTTATTATAACATTATAGCCATCCATTATGCTTTCCAATATCACACCAGCTTTGATAATTTTTTCATCTTCACCCTTGATTTCTTTGGTCCCTACCACTAGCTTAAGCCTACTTCTCACATTTATTGTCATGTGATACCTACAAAGTAATGCATATGATGTAGGAAACACCTTTGCAACTGAATTCATCAGTACAATATCATGATCAGTGACAATTACTTGTGACATGTTTTCTTGGTCCTTCAACGTCGAACCCCAATTTTGCAGCCTCCGTGCAGATCCATTTGAGCATATGTTCAAGAACAATAAAATCCTATTTATTTATGAATTGTTTATTAACATCTACATCGATATTTAGGGGTGTAATCAGTTCGATTTGGACCGGTTTATGGTCATAAAATGTTCGAACCAATGATATCTCCATCGGTTTGCTTTGGTTCAGTTTTTAACACTTTTCAAAAATGGAACCAAACCAAACTAACCAGTTTGGTTCGATTTGGTTTGGTTTAATTAATCAGTTTATAATATTTTTTTCAAACATTATATTAATTAGTGTATTCTTCACTATCTTGTTTTTTGGTGTATTTTATTCTACCATTTTTTAAAATAATAATTTTCATGTAATTTATTTCATACGCTATTTTTTAAAACAAATTACAAGTTGTTCTTAATCCATACAAGATAGTGACATAATTTCCCTTACATCATGAAATAAATTCACTATCGAATATAAAAATTGACACTTGGCATCAGAAGGTTGAGAAGGGATTTAAGAGCTCAACAAATAAAACACAATAAAACAGACATCAATTAACATGTTTCACGCCTCAAACACAATCAAATCTATTTTGTAACAAGACTAGAAAATTTTTTATTGAAGAAGAAACTAAAAAAGTTAAAAAATATGAAAATTAACGAAAAGAACTTAAAGACGAAGAAGGAGGCCATAAAATATCATAACAATTGTGGCACACAGTGAGAGCCGCGGTTTACTGAAAACAAGTTTTTGTGACTTATGGTTTCTGTAACACCCTTCTAATACCCCGCATAAATAACAAATAATAATCAGAGTAAACATGAAAAAGGGCATTACAACTTCCAAATAATTAAACAATAATACTCATGTCATGCCATAAAAGAGAACGTCAATCAAATTTATTCAGATCATCATGTTTAACACAGCGGAATTACTTTAACATCTGAATAACCAACAGCCAAGTCACAGACTTAAGGCGTTAACATAAAATCCATCCAAAAACAAAAGTTTAACAAGTAACTCTAAACGACGCCCCCAGTGTTACACGACCAGAGCATGACACGGACCCAACTGACTCTAACGAACTACTTGACGAGCTAATCCTCACCAAGTACGAGAGCTACTCCTTAATCTGAAAAATAACAACAGTAAGGGTGAGTCTCATTCACATTTAACTAATGTTATAAGATATAGATAATAAAATATCATTTCACATGCAATTCACCCAATTACAGTTATGATCAGATTCAAACATACAATCAGTAAGCAAACAACCAAATTAACACATGTTATAACATTGGACAATCTTCCATTCATGTTATAACATCAAAACAGCCTAATGCAATGCAACTACATGCATGTGGTACCAAAATCTGGGATAACCCAACTCACCGACCCACCATCGTCAAGGATACGGCAACACCCACTCACTAATTCCACACAATGGGAATTAGCTACCACTGATCCACCATCGTCAAGGACCAGCCACCAAATGATTATGAATGCATGCATCAACCATAACATGCTCATCACCCACACACATCGATCAATGTCATAATCATCAATAAAGCGCATATTTCATACCAACAATATATGTATAATAAACACCAGTTATAACCACAACATCATACAGGTAAGACATTCATTAGTGTACCTATAAGCATATCCCACCACAACAAATAAGATCGATTGTTTTTAAAATGATTCAAACCACAGTTCAAAACACCATTTGATTGTATAAATTATTTGATTAGCTTCACTGTGCTCGAAACGGCACCAAAATCCGGTTTACGGTTTAAAAGTTACACCTCTTTAAAACTTTTCAAAATGGACAGTCGCAACAACTAACAGCACGCGGCGCCACACACGGTTCGCGGCGCGGAACGAATAGGAACAACGCCTTCGCGGCGCAAACAAGGTTTCGCGGCGCGGAACGAGAAGAAACTACGCCTTCGCGGCGCGGCCATACCCTCGCGGCGCGTACTGAGCACAACAACACTTCCTGGCCTTCTGCCACGCAGTTCGCGGCGCCAACTCCTGGACGCGGCGCGAACTGGCGATTTCCTGCGCTCCGAATAGCAGAAATCAGCCTGCGATTTCGTCCCTCTTTCACCGAATCACTACCAAACAATCTCATTCCAACCAGATTTCGCATACAGTGAAATAGCACATATTATAACACATGTATAATACATTCAAACATCCAATTATCACCAATACGTGATCAATATAATCATTATGCATCAATCCTCCCAAAACCTAACAATTCTACAACCTGAGCATAACCCAATTGATCCGAATAACATGATCAAATCCTATCCTACCACCTATAATCCCATAATAGAAGATAAACGGAAGAGTCCCCCCTTACCTGAAGGTTGATTCTTCGTTCTTCCTCGGTCGCACTTCTCCGCTCCTCTTCTCTTTTCACGTTCAGACTTCTTTTCCCAAAATGCTGTAACCCTCTCTATTCCACAACTCCTCCTATTTTATTAAAATTGAAATAAACTTATTTTAATTAGTAATAGGGCCTATCAATGCACCCCCTCTTTACTAACTACAACACAAGCCCAATTGCTTAATTCTTCATAGTCTTCCATAATTCCAAATAATTCCCCATAATTTATTTAAATTAATTAAATTAAATTATGAAAATAGATAGAGTGTTACAACTCTCCCCCACTAAATAGTTTTCGTCCTCGAAAACATACCTTAGGCAAATAAATCTGGATAGGAATCCTTCATCTGACTTTCCAGTTCCCAAGTCACATTCCCACCTGCTGGTCCTCCCCAAGCTACTCTGACCAACGCTATCTCCTTGCCACGCAATTGTTTCACCTTTCGATCTTCAATCCTCATGGGCAAGGTCTCAACTGTCAGATTATCTTTTACCTGTACATCATCGACTTGGATCACATGAGATGGATCAGCAATGTACTTCCTCAACTGTGATACGTGGAATACATCATGCAAATTCGCCAGCGTCGGTGGCAACGCAATACGATACGCCACTTCTCCCACCCTCTCCGTAATCTGGAACGGACCAATGAATCGCGGAGTCAACTTCCTTGATTTCAGTGCTCTACCAACACCAGTTGTAGGAGTCACCCTCAAGAACACATGATCTCCTTCTTGAAATTCAAGTGTCCTCCTTCTTTTATCATGATAACTCTTCTGACGACTCTGAGACGTCCTCATCTTCTCCTGAATCATCTTGATCCTTCCTGTTGTCTCCTGAACAATTTCCGGTCCAATCACGGCACTTTCGCCAGATTCGTACCAACATAAAGGCGTTCTACACTTCCGACCATACAAAGCTTCAAACGGAGCCATACCAATACTCGAGTGAAAACTATTATTGTAAGTAAATTCGATCAAGGGTAGATAACTATCCCAAGCACCGCCCTTTTCCAATACACAAGCACGCAACAAATCTTCTAGTGATTGAATGGTTCTTTCTGTCTGTCCATCCGTCTGCGGATGATAAGCAGAACTCAATCTCAGCTTAGTACCCAAAGCCTTCTGCAAACTTTCCCAGAATCTGGATGTAAACCTTGGATCTCTATCCGACACGATACTCGAAGGAATACCATGTAAACTCACTATCTTCTCAATATACAATTGAGCCAGCTTCTCCATTGGGTAATCCATTCTCATTGGTATAAAATGGGCAGACTTTGTCAACCTGTCTACAATAACCCAAATAGCTTCACAATTCTTCACCGTCCTCGGCAAACCGGAAACAAAATCCATAGATATACTATCCCACTTCCATTCTGGAATAAATAACGGCTGCATAGCTCCATACGGTTTCTGATGCTCAATCTTCGACTTCTGGCAAGTCAGACACGCATAGACAAATTCAGCTATTTCCTTTTTCATTCCAGGCCACCAAAACAGCTTCTTTAAGTCATGATACATCTTGGTAGCACCAGGATGAATACTCAATCCGCTACGATGTCCTTCTTCAAGAATACTCTTCCTCAATTCGGCAACATCAGGAACACAAACACGATTACCAAACCTCATTATACCATTCTCGTCGATTCTGAATTCACCTCCTTTATCTTGATTAATCAGGGCCAACTTATCAACCAACTCTACGTCCGTCTTCTGACCTTCTCGGATTTCCTCAAGAATACTACTAGTCAGCTTCAGCATACCCAATTTAACACTGGTAGGAGTGTCTTCACATACTAAACTCAAATCTCGGAATTGCTCAATTAAATCCAATTCTCTCACCATAAGCATAGACATATGCAAGGACTTCCTACTCAATGCATCGGCAACAACATTTGCTTTACCCAGATGATAATTCAGTTCAAAATCATAATCCTTGAGAAATTCTAGCCATCTTCTTTGTCTCATATTCAACTCTTTTTGGTCAAAGAGGTACTTCAAACTCTTGTGATCACTAAATACTTCAAACCTTGAACCATATAGGTAATGCCTCCACAACTTCAACACAAATACCACTGCTGCTAACTCTAAGTCATGAGTCGGATAGTTTCTCTCATGCACCTTGAGTTGTCTCGACGCATAAGCGACTACCTGTTGATTCTGCATCAGTACACCTCCTAATCCTGACAACGAAGCATCACAATAAACAACAAAAGATTCCGCCGGATTCGGCAAAATCAAGATCGGCGCACTAGTCAACCTCTTCTTCAACTCTTGGAATCCTTCTTCACATTTCGAATCCCAAACAAACGCTTGACCCTTCCTAGTCAACTTAGTTAACGGTAATGCTAACTTTGAAAAACCTTCAATGAACTTTCTATAGTAACCCGCCAAACCAAGGAAACTACGGATTTCGGAAACTGACCTCGGAGCTTCCCATTGAGACACTGCTTCTACTTTCGTTGGGTCAACGGCAATACCATCCTTAGAAATTACATGCCCAAGAAAGCTCACTTCGTTTAACCAGAACTCACACTTTGACAGTTTTGCAAAAAGTTTCTTTTCCTTCAATAGTTCTAATACCACTCTAAGATGATCCGCATGCTCTTTTTCATTCTTAGAATATATTAAAATATCATCAATAAATACTACTACGAACTGATCCAGAAAAGGATGGAAGATCCTATTCATATACTCCATGAAAACCCCCGGCGCATTGGTTACCCCAAATGGCATCACTGTATATTCGTAATGACCATACCTCGTTCTAAATGCCGTTTTCTGAATATCGTCCGTCTTCACCCGAATCTGATGATATCCCGACCTCAAGTCAATTTTGCTGAACACACATGCTCCAACTAGTTGATCCATCAAGTCATCAATCCTCGGCAAGGGATACCGATTCTTGATAGTAACCTTGTTGAGTTGTCTGTAATCCACACACAACCTCATTGAACCTTCTTTCTTCTTCACTAGTAACACCGGTGCACCCCACGGTGAGACACTAGGACGAATAAATTTCTTCTCAAGTAAATCTTCCAATTGACTCTTCAACTCATTCAATTCCGATGCTGACATACGATAAGGTGCCATCGACACAGGATTAGTTCCAGGAATTAGTTCAATAGCAAATTCTACTTCCCTCTCTGGCGGCAATTCTCTTACATCTTCTGGAAAGACTTCTGGAAATTCACATACTACCGGTAAGTCACTACTCACCGCTTTCTTTTTCACTTCCATGGATGCAATCAACATGAACACGGCAGCTCCGTCCTTCATTGCTTCATCCACTTGTCTAGCCGTCATCTCTAAGTCCTCAACAATGACGTCTTCAGGGAAAATAACCGTTTTCGTGAAACAGTTGATATGAACCCGATTAAATTGCAACCAATTCATACCCAATATAACATCAAGTTGTTCCAACGGAAGGCACACTAAGTCCATTCCGAATTCTCTACCAAAAATATCAATTGGACAGTTCAAACAAGCGAACGAAGTAGTCACTGAACCCGACGCAGGAGTGTCAATGACCATACTTCCATTAATCTCAGATATTTCCAAATTCAGTCGTTTAGCACAATCCAATGAAATAAACGAGTGAGTTGCCCCAGTATCTATTATTGCAATTAAAGGAGTGCCATGGATAAAACACGTACCTTTAATCAACCGATCATCTGGAGTAGTCTCTGAACCAGATAAGGCGAACACCTTACCACCAGCTTGATTCTTCCTCGGCTTAGGACACTTAGGACTGATATGACCTTCTTCCCCGCAGTTGAAACAAGTTACAGTGTTCCCTTTGCACTCGATAGCAATGTGACCTGCCTTCCCACATCTATAGCACTTCTTTTCCTCACTCTTGCATTCGTGAATGCGATGTCCAGGTTCTCCACACTTGAAGCACTTGATAGGGGCACTAGAGTCTCCCCCACTAGGCTTCTTCCAACCTCCAGCCTTCTGGTTACCCTTACCATACGGCTTACCACGATCCATATGCTTTTTCCCTTTCCTGTCGACTAACTCGCGAGAGTGCGACGACTTCAGCTTAATATTGTCCTCTTCAAAGATTCGGCTGCAGTCAACCAAATCGACAAACCTGCGAATCCTCTGGTATCTGATACCCTGTTTAATCTCATCGCGGAGACCATTCTCAAACTTAACACACTTCGAGAATTCACTAGCCTCATCATTATTGTAGTGGACATAATACTTTGCTAGCTCAACAAACTTGGACGCATACTCCGGCACAGTCATGTTACCTTGTGTCAGCTCCAAAAATTCAATCTCTTTCCTGCCTCTAACATCCTCAGGAAAGTACCTCCGCAAGAATTCTCTCTTGAACACAGCCCAAGTGATTGCAACACCTGCAGCTTGCAGTTCGTCCCTACTAGCCATCCACCAATCATCAGCTTCTTCAGACAGCATGTGAGTCCCATATCTCACCTTCAGATTTTCGTCACAATCAATCACCCGGAAGATCCTCTCAATCTCTTTCAGCCACTTCTGGGCGCCTTCGGGATCGTGAGTGCCTTTGAACAACGGAGGGTTGTTCCTCTGAAAACTATTCAGCTGCCTGTCAGCACCAATTCCAGCTCCATTGGCATTCCCTCCCAGCACACCAGCAATCATGCCCAGAGCCTCAGCGATAGCGTCATCGTTTCTTCCTCCTCTTCCGGCCATTGTTCTGCTAAATATCAAACAATATCTATTAGAACAAGAAGTATCGACAGTGTCAACCTTACACTAATCGTATACGAGGGATTAACCGACACTAAGACTCTGACTCAAACGACCGACAATGCTCTGATACCACTATTGTAACACCCTTCTAATACCCCGCATAAATAACAAATAATAATCAGAGTAAACATGAAAAAGGGCATTACAACTTCCAAATAATTAAACAATAATACTCATGTCATGCCATAAAAGAGAACGTCAATCAAATTTATTCAGATCATCATGTTTAACACAGCGGAATTACTTTAACATCTGAATAACCAACAGCCAAGTCACAGACTTAAGGCGTTAACATAAAATCCATCCAAAAACAAAAGTTTAACAAGTAACTCTAAACGACGCCCCCAGTGTTACACGACCAGAGCATGACACGGACCCAACTGACTCTAACGAACTACTTGACGAGCTAATCCTCACCAAGTACGAGAGCTACTCCTTAATCTGAAAAATAACAACAGTAAGGGTGAGTCTCATTCACATTTAACTAATGTTATAAGATATAGATAATAAAATATCATTTCACATGCAATTCACCCAATTACAGTTATGATCAGATTCAAACATACAATCAGTAAGCAAACAACCAAATTAACACATGTTATAACATTGGACAATCTTCCATTCATGTTATAACATCAAAACAGCCTAATGCAATGCAACTACATGCATGTGGTACCAAAATCTGGGATAACCCAACTCACCGACCCACCATCGTCAAGGATACGGCAACACCCACTCACTAATTCCACACAATGGGAATTAGCTACCACTGATCCACCATCGTCAAGGACCAGCCACCAAATGATTATGAATGCATGCATCAACCATAACATGCTCATCACCCACACACATCGATCAATGTCATAATCATCAATAAAGCGCATATTTCATACCAACAATATATGTATAATAAACACCAGTTATAACCACAACATCATACAGGTAAGACATTCATTAGTGTACCTATAAGCATATCCCACCACAACAAATAAGATCGATTGTTTTTAAAATGATTCAAACCACAGTTCAAAACACCATTTGATTGTATAAATTATTTGATTAGCTTCACTGTGCTCGAAACGGCACCAAAATCCGGTTTACGGTTTAAAAGTTACACCTCTTTAAAACTTTTCAAAATGGACAGTCGCAACAACTAACAGCACGCGGCGCCACACACGGTTCGCGGCGCGGAACGAATAGGAACAACGCCTTCGCGGCGCAAACAAGGTTTCGCGGCGCGGAACGAGAAGAAACTACGCCTTCGCGGCGCGGCCATACCCTCGCGGCGCGTACTGAGCACAACAACACTTCCTGGCCTTCTGCCACGCAGTTCGCGGCGCCAACTCCTGGACGCGGCGCGAACTGGCGATTTCCTGCGCTCCGAATAGCAGAAATCAGCCTGCGATTTCGTCCCTCTTTCACCGAATCACTACCAAACAATCTCATTCCAACCAGATTTCGCATACAGTGAAATAGCACATATTATAACACATGTATAATACATTCAAACATCCAATTATCACCAATACGTGATCAATATAATCATTATGCATCAATCCTCCCAAAACCTAACAATTCTACAACCTGAGCATAACCCAATTGATCCGAATAACATGATCAAATCCTATCCTACCACCTATAATCCCATAATAGAAGATAAACGGAAGAGTCCCCCCTTACCTGAAGGTTGATTCTTCGTTCTTCCTCGGTCGCACTTCTCCGCTCCTCTTCTCTTTTCACGTTCAGACTTCTTTTCCCAAAATGCTGTAACCCTCTCTATTCCACAACTCCTCCTATTTGATTAAAATTGAAATAAACTTATTTTAATTAGTAATAGGGCCTATCAATGCACCCCCTCTTTACTAACTACAACACAAGCCCAATTGCTTAATTCTTCATAGTCTTCCATAATTCCAAATAATTCCCCATAATTTATTTAAATTAATTAAATTAAATTATGAAAATAGATAGAGTGTTACAGTTTCTACTTTCTAAGTTTTGGAGTTTGGTTCTAGATGCGTGTTTTGCTGAAAGGAAGGAAGTGTAAACAAAGAGGGAGAATGATTGGACGATACAAAATTTGAAATTATTGATAGTTGGAATAAAAGATTTAGAGCGTAATTATATCCATTTGTTCGGTTCATCGGTTCTTAAAAACTAAAACCAATAACTGAATCAAATCATAACGGTTCTGTTCAATTTTATAATCGAACCAAAAACAATCGATTTTATTTTGGTTTGAATTGTCGGTTTAATTGGTTTTTTCAGATCCCCTTACACCCCGATCAACATTAATAGATTTAACATCCATAGACACAATAGTATTAGGTACAACGTCAATGTGCACCATTGCTGCAACCATTATAAATATAATCAAATTTAAGTTCAACTTGAAAATAGTCTGAAATTAAACTTCTGAAACAACATATATGCAAGATAATATAGAAGTTAAATTTCAAACACAACATTCATTTTTAACTAGTTAAACCAGATTCTTACAAACAAAAAGGAAGGAAATACATGTACATTACCTTAAATTTCAACTTCTTTTACTTGTTTTATAAATTGACCAATATGGTTTTGAAGTACAAAATTTGATTGAGAATGAAAGAAGAGTTTTGCAGGGTTTTGGAAGTATGATGGTAGGATCATGAAATGAAGAGCACATGCAAAGCTGGTTAAATATTTATTTTTCCACTTGATAATTTCGAAAGTTAACTTTTGTATTATCCGCTGATAGTTCTGAAAAATAAACACACTATCATGATTTTAAAATGTATTCAGGAAATAGTCTAAAACTTAACCTATAGATTCACTCTCCCACCTGTACGAAAGTTAACTTTCGTACTATTTTTAAAAAAATAAGAATGATTCACTTAGAGTGTGTTTGGATTGGCGGTGGACAGAACTGATTCTAACATAATTGAATTTGGTAAAATTGATTTTATCATAATTGATTTATGTTTGGATACATTTATGTAAAAGTGAGTTGAACAATAAATTTCAGTGTAAAAATCATCCAAAATCAATTCTGGAGGTAGAAACTACAAATTCTAGCTTCAAGTAGAATTAATTATGGAGACATAATCTATCAAATATGCACTTACTAAGTATTTTGATGCGCATAATTAATTTTGTATTTTATTCCAAAAACATTTTAGAATTTTTTAAAGGTGATTATTCACCACTAAAAAAAAAAGAAAAGAGCACTCTAAAAGAAAATTATCTAGCCAACTCAATTCGATCAATTGAAATATCTGCCAACCAATATGAACAAAAATGGTCCATATACAAGTAGAGCTGTCAAATGGCCCGGCCCGGCCCAGCCCGCTTCGGCCCGGTGGGCCAACGTGTTTTAATGGGCTGGCCCGACCCAGCCCAATTGCTAAATGGGCCACATAAAATGAGCCTGGCCCATTTTCAAAGGCCCGTGCGGCCCGATGGGTCAGCCCGGCCCGTATTTCAATATTATAGTTTTAATTTTATAAAAAAGATGTAATGGATAAATGCAATACAACATAAGTAAAAAGTCATCATAAACGTATATAAGTGATGTTTAAAATATTTATCCACAAATATGTATATGAATACCACAAAATCATCCATATAAAAGTATAAAGTAACTTAATATTATCACCAATACTTAACAAATTTTTTCTACATCTCACAACCATTTCCTTGATCACATCATTTTGAAAATATATGTTGATCCTCTTTAACTTTTCTTTATGACTTGAAAACACATTTATAAAATCATATATTATCTCAATCTTTTTTCTCCAAAATTTACCAAAATCTTTTTTTAATGGGTCAGCCCGAAGCCCGCTTGGCCCGGTCCGGCCCAGCCCATAAAAAACTTAGACCCGGTGGGCTGGCTCAAAAAGACAGAGTCGTCTTTTTTTAAGGTATTTTGCGGCCCGACCCGCACTAAATTATAGGGCTTATGGGCCGGCCCAATGGACCGATCCCATTTTGACAGCTCTATATACAAGTACCACCGACGACGTGTATAGTTTGGAGTTAGATTAATCCATAATATAAGTCAGCTTAAAATAATACTATAGCCATGGATATACGATCATGTATTATACAACCTTAATTCTTAAAATACTATAAATTAAAGACTTAAAAAAACACCAATAATTGTTTCAATAGGTTCTTGTTGTGCTATGCAGTGTCTTGTTATGGACTATGGAAGACCTTGGCAATGATGCACACAGTTACCTACCTTCTAGAATAATGTCACCACAAATACAAAATAGTCCACACAAAAAAAAAAAAAACAGGAAAGTTGTTCTTGTTTGTATTCACCTAATTTCAAATAACGTGTTTATTTTTTGTTTTTTTTACCGATTTAGTTTATATATTTTAAATTAAGTGAATGTGAAAGATAGGATAATTGCGAAAAATACAAATCTTTAAATAAGTTGAAAAGTACTCCACTAAAATACAATATACACCACTAGTACATGTCTCTATTAATGATGAGAGGTGAAGGACCCTATGTTAAACAATCATTTACGATCCTATGGAAGTTTTATTTATTTTTTTAATCAGCAAATGATACTTTCATGCTAAATAAAGAAGCATATCTTTATAGAAATTTAGCAAAGTTGACTATGTTAAGAGGTCATTAACTATCATTAAATTAAATCGAGATTTTTTAATAGTAATATGTTACTCCTTTCCTTCATAGATTTTTTTTTTTTTTTTTTTTTTTTAAGATTTTCATACTTTTTAAGAAAATGATTAATTCGGTTGTCCACTTGTTAGCTAAGGCGGCAAATTCTTGATCTAGGCGCAGTTTCTTTAATATGATACCTCCTTGTATTGAGTTTTGTTTAATGAATGAAATTCGTTAAGTTTGTTTTTGTAAAAAAAAAAAATTAATTATGTCGACTTCAATGATAAAATGAGTCCGATTTACTAAAATAACTTTATTAATAATAGGTAGTTGAGTACTTAAATGAATTAAAATACAATAAATAAAGGTAAGTTAGTGGAAAAATAATAATAAATATCATATTGATATTTTAAATGAATAAATAATTTAAGACAAATAAAAATAGAAAAGAAGACACATATTATGAGGCAGAAGGAATACTAATTTTGTGTGTAGATATTGCCTATTTAAGAGAAAGGAAATTCAGCTTACATTGTCCAAGAAAAAAATTAATAGTTCTGTTAAATTATTTCAATTGATTCAAGAGTATTTAAATGAAATTATAAGAGATCTTTAACAATTTAATTTAAAAAATTAATTAAAGGTTCTGAATTTGATCGCAACAGTGTTAAATTTTTTTGAGAAATTTTTTTGTCATCAAATATAATTTTATCTAATTCGAAGAATTAATCATTACAATTACACCAAAAAAATATTCAATTTCTACCAAAAATATATATCAACTCAGTTGGTGGTCTCTCAATTTGTGGTCTCTATGCAAAAAGATCAAATGTAATGTAATTTCGAACCCATATGATACTTGTTTACTTTCAAATGCTAAATTCCATTCCAACTATTACATTATTGGGAAAAAAAAACCTAACAAAAGACCCAAAAATACAATAAAGCTAACTAAAACTCTAGCCTTTAATTTCTCTATTTATATCCATTCACTAATATTTTTGATTTAATTTATATAATAATTCACCACCCAAAAAAAAAACTCCTATAAAAATATAAGTAGAATATAAAACTCAAATTGAAACCGTAGTAATGTTGAGAAAATAGAGAAACATCTTCATCATCTTCACATTCAGATTCACAAGTCGTCTGTAATTGGTGATTATAATCTTCCATTTTATCACAAGGTATAAAGTTGGTCCTACAAACCGGACACGTCTTCTGATCATGATCAATCCAGCGGTCCACAAACATTTTATAAAAAATATGTTTACAATTTGTCAGACACCTGATTTCTTCCTTGCCAAAATATTCGTTCAGACACACCGCACATACTACTGTTTCGAACCGCCGACGAGGTTACAGTAGCTTACGACTGAGAGGAAGTTGCGGATGAGGATTGCCGGTGTAGTTTTAAAATTTCCAATATTTACTCATTTATAAAACCAGTAATTTTAGGTAAAACATAACAGTAAAAGCACACAAGAGATTATTGTGAATCTTGTTGTGAATTACGACAAAATTCAATATCAATTTGTGAGGCAAAGAATAGTAGCAACCAAAATAAATGGTCTACATCAATAATAATCCGTACTTAGATAATATAACAGAATAAGGCGAGAAAAAGACGAAGGTTTGTTTACCCAGTTCGATCAAACGATCTACTCTGGGAGAGAGCAACTCTCCAATTCACTATATTTAAAAAGTTGTTACAAGATATTACAGATGAGTTATAAGAAAATAGCCTTCGCAGTTTCCAAATAACAAACCCTATTTTTTACCCAAGTGTTTCTCAACCTCTCCAACTCTCAATATAAGAATCACTCAAACCCAAGTATTTAAAAGTATTTTCCAATCCCTTTAGATAACTCCACAGGTTTCCAAAAACCTTTGCCTTCTAAGTTTTCCCTTGGATTTCCTAAACCCTTATTTCTCTAAAGCTCTAAGATTGTCACACTATAATAACAGAACATATACATATTTATATAGCCAAAATCCAACAAAGTCATTACAAATCCCAAAACATATCTCTTTAATTGTTTTATTTAATTGTTAGAATAAAAGATATTATTATAATCTTATAATATCTCTCAAATATTATAAATATCTTATAATAAATAGGAAACTCCACCTCAAACTTAGTTTTCTCCGTTATAGTTTTTACCAGGTTTCTCCCTTGGTTTTCACTATTCTCCCATTTGAAGAAATTCTCTACCAACCAAGTAAGTTGTTTTAACCTCAGCTCTTCCCCTAAAACTCAATAGCAACTCAGTGGCAACATGCATTTTTATCCCTTGATTTCTGCGAAATTTATTATACTTCTCTGAAACTTTCTCAAGGCAACTGCAACTTGAACAAAATCTTCACTGACCTTTCTCTGAAGACAATCCCTTTTAAAGTGACCGATTTTCTGACAATTAAAACATTTTACCTTTGACTTGTCAGACCTCTTTGATTTGGACATCCCTTTAATCTCACCTCCTCCTCTTGACGCTTTTAAGCCTTCACCATTATCTTCAATCTTCAAATCTTTCGACTTTGAATTTCTTTTGGATTTCACCGCCGTCTGGACTTCATCCAAAGTAATAGTACCTTCCTTACCATAAAGAGGGGCATCCTTAAAGTGCTCAAATGATCCGGGTAATGAACTCAACAAGAGCAAAGCCTTGTCCTCTTCATCAATCTTCACTTTAATATTCTCAAGATCATCGATAATCATGTGAAATTCCGGAAGATGCTCAACTATGGATTTGTTCTCCTCCATTCGAAATGAATATAGTTGCTATTTTAGATACAACCTCTAAGCCAAAGACTTTGTCATGTACAATGATTCAATTTTTTCCCACATAGCAACCGCAGTTTGCTCCCTAGAGACTTCTCTTAGAACTTTATCCCTGAGGCATAAGATAATGGCACTTCGGGCCTTATCCACCATCTCGGTCTTCTGTATCTGTTTAAGACCTACAAGAATCAATGCTTCACTCTTCAAAACATTGACACACTTCTCCTGAATTAAAATTATTGGCATCTTAATTTTCTACAACCCGAAGTCATTTTTACTGGAAAATTTCTCGAACTCCCATTGATCCGCTGTCGCGCGCGGGTCAAAAACGAGTTGTTTAGTATAAAAGCAGTACAGCGACAGTTGACTCGAAATATCGTTCTCAAAAGGATTCTTGATTTTTATTAACTAAAAGCTAAATCGATTTAGGGGGGTTTGGTTTGGTCGAAAAAAATGATTATCAAAAGTGATTCTGAAAATAAGCTGTTTTGAAATAAGTGATTATAACAGGTTAATCTACCGGTTCTACTTCCAACTTATCATTGATTACTACAATTTCAATTCCCTAAGCGGTATGTCAAAAGTATCAGTTGCATGAACAGCTTCATCGATAACAACTTCACCTGTAGTAAATATGTTACCCTGCAAGGCAGCATCAATCTCAGCACATACAACACAAACGTTAGTGTCAGTACAATCAGAACATGAGTAAACATCATCAAAATCAGACAGTGATGGAAAATCAATGGAAGGAGTGTTTTGGGTTGCCGGGATGTCAAAAGTATCAGTTGCATGAACAGCTTCATCGATAACAACTTCACCTGTAGTAAATATGTTACCCTGCAAGGCAGCATCAATCTCAGCACATACAACACAAACGTTAGTGTCAGTACAATCAGAACATGAGTAAACATCATCAAAATCAGACAGTGATGGAAAATCAGATGCAAGCAAATCAGTACAAGTATCATCAACAGTTTCAGAAAGCAACTCTATTTGAAAAACAGAATGCTCTTCCAAGGGTTGTTGGTTTGATCCTTGAGCTTGCTGCATGGCATTCAATAAAGTGGCAAGCTGTCCAATCTGTGTTTGCAAAGTCTGAAGAGTATAATCTATTTGTTGTTGATACTGAAGATTATTTGCAGCCATTTGTTTGACAATATCCTCTAGTGAAGGTTCAGAAGGTGCAGAGCAGACAACCTGGAATTCACTCAAATGCTTATGCGGATCCTCACCTGCAAAACCACTAAACCTATGCAACAAATGTATTGAACCATATTTCAATTCTAAAGGTACATAACCATCAGGATACTCAATGCATAAACCATTATAGTTCGCATCAAGGGCAGCCAACTGCCTTAAAGTTCTTTGTTCATCCATGTTATCAACAAACACATAAATACCAACAATGTCCCAAACAGGCAGAAACAAATAGAAAGAAGAAAAATGATTAAAATAAATTCATAAAATTATAAAAACATAAAATTTCATCTAATTAGACGAAATAAGAATTATGGAAATTTTTTTAGATTTTTTCGAAACAGCAAAAACAGTAAATAATTAATTAAAAATAGAAAAATGATGAATTTGGAGATTTGAGGTCGAATTCCCTTACTCTTCTAGAGTAAGGGAGTACTGATCCCACGATTTTTCTACTTCCAGTAGGCAAAAACAGATTATCGATCAGACTCAATTTTCCAATAAAACCGATTTTTCGACTCAAAAAGCCGTTATGGCCGAAACTGCGAGGAATCTACGGCCTAAACGCACAAACACTAAACCTAAGACTCTAAAATCAATTAATAACGACAAGAATCCCCGGCAACGGCGCCAATTTTGATCCGCTGTCGCGCGCGGGTCAAAAACGAGTTGTTTAGTATAAAAGCAGTACAGCGACAGTTGACTCGAAATATCGTTCTCAAAAGGATTCTTGATTTTTATTAACTAAAAGCTAAATCGATTTAGGGGGGTTTGGTTTGGTCGAAAAAAATGATTATCAAAAGTGATTCTGAAAATAAGCTGTTTTGAAATAAGTGATTATAACAGGTTAATCTACCGGTTCTACTTCCAACTTATCATTGATTACTACAATTTCAATTCCCTAAGCGGTACCAATTCCTATTCGATTGCAATATTGATGAAACAAGCGTCGACAATACTACACGAGTTATGTTCCTAATCACCGAATTAAGCAAACGGTTCACCGAATTAAGCAAACGGTTATCGATAGCGCGAATTAACGAATAAGCTAAGTTTAAACGCGATTAAAGTAAGGAACATGCATCAATCGAATTAAATCCAATATATTCTATAAGAACGAATTAAGCAAACGAAGTCATATAACAAATTGGAAAGGAACTGAATTAAATTGAAAGTAATAATAACCTCAAAGTTTTGTGGAATTCGAATTCGGCAGATTAGCCGTTAGGATTAGTTCTCCATTACAGGATCGTCAAAAGCTTGGAAAATTTCGTGAATGGAAGATGGTTGCTACTGTACCGCGGCTGCTAACCTAAGGGACAATAGCACAACCCGTTTTACAATCCAGCTGGGTCAAACAGACGACCCAGGCCCAAAACTAATTGACCCGAAACTTAACTATAACTAGTGCTGCAACTTCAACGAATTTTCTGGCTCTTCTACAGTCCGATTCTGACTTCGACTCCAACATAAGAATTGTAGCTCTTTCTCTTAGCTTTCCGTCGATTATTAGAACGCCTCAATCGGACTCCTGGAACTCCAGTTATGACCGTTTCCGTGCAGACTGCTAAAGCTGAAAAATAAATACGAAAATCAAATAACAATAAAAATAAATTAAAATATAAAAACATAATAAAATATAAAAATAAACAAACTAAATCATAGAAATGCCTAAGAACAAACATAAAGGAATGTGCATCAAAATGCACTGATCAAATTCCCCCACACTTGAACTTTTGCACTCCGAGCAAAATGAAAAACAAAACAACGAAAGCATAAATACATCAATAGTTACTCATCCTAGGATACAAATCTTCTTCGGGTAAGTTCGCATCGCCATGTACTAATCTTGCACACTAAGGGCATCGTAAGAACACTAACCACATATATGCAGACATAAGCCTCCTAAATACACACACCAATTCAAATCATATTATTATACCATAGCCTAACTTACTCATCTTTTTTGCTCTTTTTCATTCAGGCGCAATCACATTAAGCCCGTTATCTCCACACACTTATAGCAAGGCTACCGGTTAGTGACTCTGATCCCTTTTTTGCATGGGGTTCCGGTACTTACGTGGCATAACCCTTTTGCTTACTCAGATGTAGTTGCGGGGGACCGGACCGTAATCCTCTCTACCAAGTTCAGCACCAGAAACCGCTAAACCAACTAACAAAGAGTTTTGAAATCTTTTTTTTTGAAGATTACACAACCGTTGGGTTAAGTGACCGGGTGAGGGTCACCAAACTTAGAAGGTGTATTATCTTTTTTTTCCGGAACATTCACTTATATTCATCGGCTTCCCTGCGTAAAGTGTGTGAGAGATGGTGCCGACTGCTGAAATAAACTACTCAAGAGCTGTCAGAGAATGAGAATTAAGGCTAAAACATAATAACAAATTTAAATCAATTTCCATATGCAGGAGACTCACGGTGTTAGAACGATACCGATCTTATGAGTTTTTCCAAGTCTCCGCAAACTCGACTCAAATCAGTATATAGCCTAAAACTTTCAAAACGATGCATATTTATTTTTATTATTTTAAACTGAAAACAAAACAAGAAAACAAAAGAAAATAAAACAAAGAATTCCCTCCCCCACACTAAAACAAGCATTATCCTCAATGAAAGGACATAATTATTAAAGTAAGAGGGAGAGAAAGGAAAGAACACACCCGAGTAGTCAAGGAGGATAGGTGATCACATAAGCAGCCTTTCCCAAAGAGAGATCTTCTACATTCTCTTCTTCCAAAGTGGGGCTCTCATGGAGTAGCTTTGGGTAATGTCCACTGAACTTGGAATTTATATTAGTGTCTTTGCCGTTTATTCCAGGATCAAAGAAGAATCTTCGATAAGTGAAAGTGTCGAATGGGCATGTGATCTTCTTTTCCACAACCTCAGAGATCAAAAGATTGATGGGATGCCTCACTACTTTTGTTTCACCTTCCACTTCAATTGAGATACTACGCAAAATCATGGACGGGCTAATATCAGGAATGTCGGCCAATGTCCACCCAATCGCCTTCTTATGCTTCTTCAAAACTTGCAAAAGCTTATTTTTGTGATCAAAATCAAGGTTAGAAGAAATTATAACTGGTAGCTTTTCCTTCATCTCTAAATAAGCGTATTTCAAATTTTCAGGAAGTTGCTTCAGCTCGGGGGAAGGTGGCTGCTCAATGGAAGGAGTGTTTTGGGTTGCCGGGATGTCAAAAGTATCAGTTGCATGAACAGCTTCATCGATAACAACTTCACCTGTAGTAAATATGTTACCCTGCAAGGCAGCATCAATCTCAGCACATACAACACAAACGTTAGTGTCAGTACAATCAGAACATGAGTAAACATCATCAAAATCAGACAGTGATGGAAAATCAGATGCAAGCAAATCAGTACAAGTATCATCAACAGTTTCAGAAAGCAACTCTATTTGAAAAACAGAATGCTCTTCCAAGGGTTGTTGGTTTGATCCTTGAGCTTGCTGCATGGCATTCAATAAAGTGGCAAGCTGTCCAATCTGTGTTTGCAAAGTCTGAAGAGTATAATCTATTTGTTGTTGATACTGAAGATTATTTGCAGCCATTTGTTTGACAATATCCTCTAGTGAAGGTTCAGAAGGTGCAGAGCAGACAACCTGGAATTCACTCAAATGCTTATGCGGATCCTCACCTGCAAAACCACTAAACCTATGCAACAAATGTATTGAACCATATTTCAATTCTAAAGGTACATAACCATCAGGATACTCAATGCATAAACCATTATAGTTCGCATCAAGGGCAGCCAACTGCCTTAAAGTTCTTTGTTCATCCATGTTATCAACAAACACATAAATACCAACAATGTCCCAAACAGGCAGAAACAAATAGAAAGAAGAAAAATGATTAAAATAAATTCATAAAATTATAAAAACATAAAATTTCATCTAATTAGACGAAATAAGAATTATGGAAATTTTTTTAGATTTTTTCGAAACAGCAAAAACAGTAAATAATTAATTAAAAATAGAAAAATGATGAATTTGGAGATTTGAGGTCGAATTCCCTTACTCTTCTAGAGTAAGGGAGTACTGATCCCACGATTTTTCTACTTCCAGTAGGCAAAAACAGATTATCGATCAGACTCAATTTTCCAATAAAACCGATTTTTCGACTCAAAAAGCCGTTATGGCCGAAACTGCGAGGAATCTACGGCCTAAACGCACAAACACTAAACCTAAGACTCTAAAATCAATTAATAACGACAAGAATCCCCGGCAACGGCGCCAATTTTGATCCGCTGTCGCGCGCGGGTCAAAAACGAGTTGTTTAGTATAAAAGCAGTACAGCGACAGTTGACTCGAAATATCGTTCTCAAAAGGATTCTTGATTTTTATTAACTAAAAGCTAAATCGATTTAGGGGGGTTTGGTTTGGTCGAAAAAAATGATTATCAAAAGTGATTCTGAAAATAAGCTGTTTTGAAATAAGTGATTATAACAGGTTAATCTACCGGTTCTACTTCCAACTTATCATTGATTACTACAATTTCAATTCCCTAAGCGGTACCAATTCCTATTCGATTGCAATATTGATGAAACAAGCGTCGACAATACTACACGAGTTATGTTCCTAATCACCGAATTAAGCAAACGGTTCACCGAATTAAGCAAACGGTTATCGATAGCGCGAATTAACGAATAAGCTAAGTTTAAACGCGATTAAAGTAAGGAACATGCATCAATCGAATTAAATCCAATATATTCTATAAGAACGAATTAAGCAAACGAAGTCATATAACAAATTGGAAAGGAACTGAATTAAATTGAAAGTAATAATAACCTCAAAGTTTTGTGGAATTCGAATTCGGCAGATTAGCCGTTAGGATTAGTTCTCCATTACAGGATCGTCAAAAGCTTGGAAAATTTCGTGAATGGAAGATGGTTGCTACTGTACCGCGGCTGCTAACCTAAGGGACAATAGCACAACCCGTTTTACAATCCAGCTGGGTCAAACAGACGACCCAGGCCCAAAACTAATTGACCCGAAACTTAACTATAACTAGTGCTGCAACTTCAACGAATTTTCTGGCTCTTCTACAGTCCGATTCTGACTTCGACTCCAACATAAGAATTGTAGCTCTTTCTCTTAGCTTTCCGTCGATTATTAGAACGCCTCAATCGGACTCCTGGAACTCCAGTTATGACCGTTTCCGTGCAGACTGCTAAAGCTGAAAAATAAATACGAAAATCAAATAACAATAAAAATAAATTAAAATATAAAAACATAATAAAATAGAAAAATAAACAAACTAAACCATAGAAATGCCTAAGAACAAACATAAAGGAATGTGCATCAAAATGCACTGATCACCCATCTAACCATGGTGTTCACTTGTAAACAATACCTCTTTGCTCCACGCTTACCGCACCACTTGTTGTGAATTACGACAAAATTCAATATCAGTGAGGGAAAGAATAGTAGCAAACAAAATAAATGGTCTACAACAATTATAATCCGTACACAAATAATATAACAGAATAAAGGGAGAAAAAGACGAATGTTTGTTTACCCAATTCGATCAAACGATCTACTTTGGGGGACAAAACAACTCTCCAATTTACTATACTCGGAAAGTTGTTACAAGAGATTATAGTCGAGTTACAAGAAAATAGCATTTGCAGTTCCCAAAGAATAAATCCTATTTTCTACCCAAGTGTTTCACAACCTCTCCAACTCTCAATATAAGAATCACTCAAACCCGATGTGTTTAGGAGTGTTTTCATAACTCCAAAGGTTTCCCAAAAACCTTTTTCTTTCTAAGTTTTTTCTTGGATTTCCTAAATCCTTATTTCTTTAAAGCTCTAAGATTGTCACACTATAATAACAAAGAGATACAAATTTATAATAGCCAAAATCCAATAAATTCATAACAATTCTCAAAAATATCTCCTTAACTGTTAAAATAAAAAATATTATTATAATCTTATAATATCTCTCAAATATTATAAATATCTTATAATATTTGTTAGTGTTCTGGATTGGGCCAACCCATGGCCCAATTGGACTAAGAGGCCCTAATCTTTCTTAGCCCAAGGGAGATTCCTCCTCGTCAATACGTGCCTGTCAGGCGGGCGTCATTGAAGTTGCTTTCAACCGTCTGGTTACACTAGCCTTCGGCTGGGTAAGATTGAAGCAGAGCGATTCCACCCGCCTGGTCCCAAGCGGTTGCCTCCTACGGGCATCACTGCATAACTCTACCGCCGAGGACCCTCCTCCTCGTAGGGTTTCCTTCCCCAACCCACCAAATAAAGCGGAGTCCACGCGTCCCTAAAAGCCGTGTCTCCCCTCAAACTTCGGAGTGGTTGACCCAGGATGGAGACCACGTGCTGGTCTCCACTACACACGTAGGATCCTGACAATCTTTGAATTGGGCTTGGGTATCTAGTTCAATAGCGAGATCTTGGCCTAGCGCTTGGGGCTATAAATACTCTCTTTCACTAGAGGGTCAGGTATTCATTCATTCTCTCACTAAATATTGTACTTGCTCTCTGATTGCTTTTTCACTTTGGCATCTGAGTATCTTGCAGGTACACCCCCTCCATTTCTTTAAGTCCACCGCAGGCTGACCTTGGCGATCCACTCTGATTAGGTAAGATCGGTTAGACTATTATAAATATATATATCTTAAAATATCTTTTAGAATATTATAAATATATATTTTATAATATTTTTTTAGAATATTATAAATATATATCTTATTAAATATTATGAATATTTTTTAATATCTTTTTATATTAATTTTTATGATCTCTAAATTAATATAAAATATTCTAACATTAATAAATATATCAATAAATCGAATTCGCCGAGTTCGATATTTGTGAATCGTTCGAATCAAAGTATTTTTTTTTATTTTTTGACTTCTGATAATTTCAAAACATATTTTCATTCTCTTCATCAACAAATTTTTTTAAACATATTTCAACATAGGTGTTAGATATATATTAAAATAGCAGATTAAATTCTCGTATTTTTTTATAGTTTACATTAATCCATAATATATGTCAGCTTAAAATAATAGTTACTAGTTAGCATGATGTACCGTACAACCTTAATTTTTTTTTGAATTCGAACATCTTATATATTAAGAACAAGCCAAAGAGGCCAAACATACATCAATGTCCATAGCATTAGGAATGCTGCCTAGCCATGTTCTAGCACCAGCAACCTTCCCAACCTTCACCATGTGGTGGGCATCAGAATTGAAAGTTCTACAAAGATACAATAGGGAAGCATTTCTAAAAGTACCAAGAAAATTTCTACAATATTTAATAATTGGATCTAATGCAGCATTGACATCGGTTCCGTTCACACTGTCAACTATGCCCATTGCGTCCGAATAGAACAAAACCTCCTCAAGCTTTAACTCCTTTGCCAATTTCATTCCCCATTGAATGCCATTGAGCTCTGCAGAGGCAGGATCCTCATGACTGTTATACTTTTTGCTTGCTGCCAGATGAACATCCCCATTCGGTTCTCGAATTACACAACCCAAAGCCACAACGCCATCATCAAAACACCCAGCGTCAGTCTGCACCGACCAGTGACCAGTAGCTTTTCCTTGAAGATGGTTGACCTGTGTCTTTTGCTTTGCATTACTCCTTGGAAGGTTGAACTCCATGATGCTGTCCACAATACTCTGTGCAATCATTTGCGGTTTAGAGTTTTCTTTTTTGAACACGACCGCATTTCGAGCATTCCAAATCTTCCACATACCGGTACCGACTACTTGAACCATTTGCCAATCTTTGTTTTTAAGCACAGCTGAGAGCCAGTCATACACACTGCCTTCATTAGGCAGACGAACACCAAGGGGGGGAGAGAAAAAAACTCTCTTTGAGAAATCACAGATACTATAGTTGTTTAGATGCGTGTTAGTGACAGAAGTAATAGTATATGATCAACCTTAATTAACCACTTGAATAGATACTATAGTTGTTTAGATGCGTGTTAGTGACTGAAGTAATAGTATATGATCAAGACTTCAAGGTACTTTTAGTTGTAAAATGCTTTGGAAATAACAAAAAAATATATTATTTAACAAATAATTAAATAAGATAAAATTAAATGTTGCAATGTGACTGGTGAAAATGTAAGTTACCCAACTTTTTAGGATGTGTAGAGAAGTTGTCACCTATGTTCAAATGTGAAAAGAACAGGATTTCAATAGCGTATGGTTTTATAAACGTAGCTTTCCGGTTGGCCAAAAGAACAGGCCGGCGTTATAGTGTCTCGTTATGGATATGGACTACCTCAGCGATGATGCACACATGTTACCCACCACAAATACAAAATTGTCCACACAAAAAAATTAGAAAAATTATTCTTGTTTGTAGTCACTTAATTTTAATAACGGCTTTATTATTACTTTTTTTTTTATCGATTTAGCTTTTATATTTTAAAATTAGGTTAATTTACAGGATAAGATAAGTATTGAAAAATACAATATACTCCATGCTAATGATGAGAGGTGAAGGGCCCCTGTTAAACATTAATTTAAGATCCTATAGCGAAGCTTCCATGCTAAAAAAACTAACAAAGACCCAAAAATACAATAAAACTAAACAAAAACACTAACCTTTAATATCTCTATTTTTATCCGTACACTGCAATTTTTGGTGTAATTTATATACAATTTACCACCCAAAAACAAAAACTCCTATAAAAATATAAGGAGAAAATCAAAGTGAAGCAATGAGGGGATCATCATCATGATGAGAAAAAAGAGCATAATCATCATCATATTCACATTCAGATTCAGATTCACAAGCTTTCCATAACCGTTGATTATAATCTTCCATTTTCTTATAAGGTACAAATTGGGTCCTACAAAGCGGACACGTCTTCTGATCATGATCAATCCAACTGTCCACACATCTCTTGTGAAAAATATGTTTACAATTCGTCATACACCTGATCTCTTCCTCGCCGGCAAATTCGTTCAGACACACCGCACACTCTACTGTTTTCGAATCTTCGGCAAGGTCACGGTAGCTGATGACGGGGAGGAATTCTCGGATGAGGGTTGCGGAGAGGGTGGGATGGTCGGAGTTTGATTCTGATGAGGTGGCGGTGGAGATGTCGGAGAGGTGGAGGAGAGAGAGGAAGGAAAGGGCTAGTGATCTTAGGAAGGCGAGGAGAGAGAGAAGGTGAAGGAAGAGTTTGGGAACGGAAAGTTCAGAGTATCTTATCGGGAATCCCATTTTATTGAAGTTTAGAGAGAGAAAATAAGTGAGATGGAGAGAGAAATGAAAGAGAGTTTCTCGGTGTTTGGACTTTGGAGGAAGAGGTGGTGTGATATTTATATTGGTGTGATGAATGAAATGAGGTAATAAAGTTATAGAAAGATCAATTGGATGTATGTGTGGGACAGTAGGGTTAACTGAACGCTGAAATGAAAAGAAAAATGTGGAAAAGTAAACCATTTTTTGTCATGATGATGAGTATATGATGAACAAATTGTCAAAATAAAATATGATAGCAAAATCCAATTAGGCCAACTAGTTCTTAAAGAGATTAAAAGGAGGATATTTTTAGTTAAAAAAACTAATATAATACTTTAATTATTTTGAATAAATCATCTTCTTTGAATTATAGAAAGTTAGCAAGTTTTAAATTATTTTTTAAATTAATTATTTTATTGCTTTAAAAATATTACGAGAATGACAGTTTATTAAGTATTTTGATGGATTGATTAAAATAGTTTAGTGATTGTCTTATAGTTTATAATTCATGTTGTACAATTGAAAAGTATTTTGGTTTAGTGATTTTCTTATAGTTTATAATTCATGCTGTACTTGAAAAGTATTTTGGTGTAGATTAATGGATCTTGTATCACTGTGATATCAATCTATCAATATAATATATTGGGATAGCAATTTGATTCATCTCAATGGCATCTGCAAAAATAGACATCTATCTTAAAAAATACTAGCAAAACAAGAATAAAGGGGCCACTGCATTATCATGACAAGTGTACACAACATAAAGCTTGAATCACAATTTATAGTATGCACAATGGGGATCTAAACCAATCATTGGCTCTACTAAGTCACTGATATTGCAAAGATTGTCCAGAAATTCCTTTTACCAAAGCTTCCTGAATATCCTACATGGACGCCTCCGTCAAGTTATGCTAAACAAATAGATTTAAAGGCTTTGGCCTGTTAAGATACTTCAGAAACTCTTCCGAAATTCTCTGAGTCGGTTAAATGTGAAAATTTGTCATCGTCACAAGATTCTTAAGTTGAGATGGCAGTGACATAGAACGATGCTGAAATACCACTAGATAAACATGATATCATTAGTTTTATGATTAATAATCAAAATGAATCTCATCCAACTGTTGAGTAATCATAGAAGTTTTCAGGAGTATCACAAAAGTTCCACATCATTTTTTTAAGAATTTACTCCCTTACCTTCATCCGTGGCGAAATTTTTAAAAATGCCTCTATATTTTGGAGATATATCTCCGAAATCAATTTTTTTCTAAAAAAAAAAATTGATTTCGGAAGTGCACTTTCGAAAACACTAAAAAAAAAAAAAAGTGTTTTTGGAGGTGCATTCCCGAAATCAAAATTTTTTTGAGAGAGGGGTGTCTTCGGAGATGCATATCCGAAATATTCCAATTTTTGATCTTAGAAAGTTTCGGATATGAATTTCCGAAAAAAAAATCAATAATTACAAAAAAAATTAAAATCAAGATCAATCAATACAATTAATAGTATAATTAATTAAATTAATTAAAATATATTATAAAATATATATCATTATAATCAAGATATAATAAAAATATTAATCTAATAAATATTTAAATAAATATTTTATCTTTATTATTATTAATATTAATAATAATAATAATAAAGATATTTATTTTCTATTTTTTTTATAATACATAAAATAAATTATTTTATAAACTAATTTTCAAAAACAATTTCATAGTTATAAAAAATCATTTTATAAACAAAATTTCCTAAACAATTTTAAAGTTAAAAATTATTTTACTAACTTATATAAATTAAAAACATTCTCATAAGTAAATTTTGAATTATATAAAATTAAATATATAATTTATTTATACATTAAATAAAATTAAGATAAAATTTTCTTTTAATTTTTTTAAACTAAATGAAAAACGATTTTTTATCATAATTAATTATTAAAATCATTTTAATATTTTATATTTGGGATAAATAACTGTTACCCCCTGCCATTAGGGCGTGTTTTAGTTTTCCCCCCTATTAATTATTTTTTCGGATTACGCCCTTATAATATGAAAAGTTCTATGATTTATCCCCTAGGACCCCCCTGTAAACTTGTTTTTTTGATTTACCCCCTGAATTTTCACTGTTTTTTTTACACGCTTAGGGGGTATCCTAAAAATACAGGGGGTAATAAAAAAAAATAATTAATAGGGGAAAAACCAAAACTCGCCATAATGACGGGGGGTAAATGTCAATTATCCCTTTACATTTTTATTTATTATTTTGAAAAACTATGTAATTTGAAATTTATATTAAAATATGAATAAAATAGTAAATAAATTTATTCTTATTTAATCTCTTTTATTTTAAAATTGTGCTGAATAATTATTAATATATTTATTTTTTATATAATCATAATTATTGTATATTATTTATAGTTTTAGTAATTATTAATATGAAATTTATTTATTAATTTTAATTTAAATTAGAATAGAAATATCAATCGTATAATTATCATTATTATTATTTATAACTTATATCAACTTTATAATATATGAATTAATTAATATCCTAAAAAATTTAATTTTTGGGATATTTTTGAATATACATATCCGAATTAATCAAAATTCCAATTTTTTGGTGTTTCGGAGATGCATCTCCGAAATAATCAAAACCCCAATTTTTTCGGAGATGCATCTTCAAATTCTGGAAAAATCTAGAAAAAAAATTAATTCGGAAATGTATTTCCGAAGTAGGGGTATTTAAGAATTTTCGCCGGGGGTCACCCTCATATGGGGTCAATAAAGAAATTCTCTTTCTTTTAAACACAACTTTAGTTTTTATAAAACCAAGACAAGCATGAATTTCTGAATTGAAAAGATTTGGGAAAGAACATGGGTTAAGATACTCTATGCACATGCGCCACAAAGCCTAGGATTAGGGCCGACAATGAATCAAATTAATTCGCAAATAGTTCGAAATTCGATTCAAAAATTAAATCGTTGAACTAGATTCATGAACCAAATGAGCTGAGTATGAGCTAAAAACTAAGTTCGTTAACTAAATGAGCTGAACTTGAACTATACATAGTTCGACTCGTTAGGTTCATGAGTCAACTTGATTATATATGAGATTGATTATATTGTATTTAAGAGTAGGTTTAAATATTTGCTCTAAATCTTAGTATCATATTTTATTTTAATATAACGGTTTTAATTGATAATTTATATTCTCTAGTGAGCAAAATATTTCTACAAATAATTATACAAATAAAATTAACATCGTATAAATTTCAATCTTATAACTTTTATTTTATTTCTATATTTTTTATTTTAAAAATATTAATTTAAAATGTCAAATGTATATGTAAAAAAATAGACTTTAAAAAATTACTTTTAAGTCCGTGAAATAAGCGAGTTGAACCTAATAAGATAAACCTAACCAACTGATCGAGATGTTCGTGAACTTCTAACAAGTCGAGTTTGACCTGAAAAAAAAGTTCGAGATAAACTCGAACTCGAACTCAAACTCGGTCAATTCCTAACGAGTCGAGTTTGAGCTTAAAAAAATTTCGTCATGAACTCGAACTCGAACTCGGCCAATTCTTAATGAGTCAAACTGAGCTGAGGTGAGTTCGACTCGACTCGACTCATTTCCAACCCTACCTAAGATGTTCGATTTAAAAATTTTGATTAATTAATTTCTTAAAAATCTAAATTAAAATTATTCTAGGTCAGTCATATCTGCCTCTTTCCGGCCATACCCTCATGGATCCGACCACGATAAAACAAATTAAAATTATTCTAGGTCAGCCATATCTGCCTCTATCCAGCCATACCCTCATGGATCCGAACACGATAAAACAAAAAATCTCTCGGATTCAAATAAGGTATTTACTAAGCTAACAAAAAACCTCTCGGATTCAAATCAGGTATTTACTAAGCTTATAGAGTATTCTCCTTATCATCGGACCATGGTTGTCTCTATCCGACCATACCCTCATGGATCCGACCACGATAAAACAAAAAACCTCTCGGATACAAATCAGGTATTTACTAAGCTTATAGAGTATTCTCCTTATCACCGGACCATGGTTGCCTCTACCCGGCCATACCCTCATGGATCCGACCACGATAAAACAAAAAACCTCTCGGATTCAAATCAGGTATTTACTAAGCTTATAGAGTATTCTCCTTATCACCGGACCATCAGAGACCCGGAAGTAGGAGATTTGCGCCTCCAACGCATCCAACAGTCCTCTACATTCCATGTCGGAAAAGTAGCGAGGCGGTTATTCCTCTTCCCTATATATACGGGATGGCGCCATTTCAGGTAACATGTTTCAAACACAATTTGAATACTCTCTCATCATTCACATACTTGCTTGAGCGTCAGAGTGCTAACCTTGTAGATATACCCCCTGGTCCGTTGCATCGAAAGCTTTCCTCCGCCGCAGCTTCCGCAATTCTACACATTTCTGGTTTCAGAACGGAACAGTCGTTTCGTATATGGGAACTGACTCTTGATTCTCGCGTATCCTATAATTCTTAATCTCCAAGTTCAATCTTCTAGTGTGGATCTCTCTTCAACTTCGAAATAGAGGATTAAAAAATTGAAGAAAGTTCAATTGCGTCGGATTAAATTGAATTCAAAACGGATAAAGATATACATAATCTACACATCTCTAATTTTCAGAGCCTCTAAGCTTCATCGATCAGTATAACTGGCTGGATCAAGAACCACTCATTCTGCCACCGCACATGAAACCGCTTTGACAGCTGCTGGTGTAGCACCGTCAGCCACCACTCGACCAAACACAACTCCTCCTACTAGCGATGCAATCCTTGATAAAAACGCTCTTCAGCAACCATATTTAATTCTCTCTCCACCGCGAGCGAGAATAATCAAAACCTAGCCGCTTTGAATTCCATCCCCAATTCCTATGGAACGATAGGCGATCTCATGTAGTTTCAGCATTCTTGAGGTGAACTTGGATCTTAAAGCGTGAACGATTTGATCAACGACATTTACAACATCCTTCAACAACAAAACTCCACATCAATAGAAGAAAGTTTCCTTCATCTGGAAGAAAACCTCCAACGCATTCAGCCCCAAGCGAAAACGATGCAAGAAGCTGACTTGAGAAGAAATCATATCGAATAACTGGAGCCGTCTGTAACAAAAGAAAGAAGGAAAGTCCATAAATCAAAAGTGAACTCTAAAGGCAGGAAGCATAATTTTCCTCCTCGAAGTTCGGGTGGAGACCGAGGTAGTTATGCACTTTCCCCGCATCATAAAGAACATCGGCCGAGCCGAGCATAACCTAAACATCCTTTGTGTGCTAGAATCTTGGAGAGAAAAATCCCCAAATCAATGCATAAGCCTCCCAAACTGGGGGAATACAATGGGAAAGAAGATCATGACGAACATGTGCAACTTGTCAACGACCGGATCAAATACTACAATGCCAACAATGCTTCCAAATTCAAGTTATCAGCATTGACTCTAATCAGACTGACCAGATTGTGGTTCAACGGTATCGTTGATAGATGAATTGAATCATGGACGAATGTTCGCAATTGATTTACTGCAAATTTCACTGCGCAGAAAAGACAACAAGTTACTATAGTTGCCCTAAGAAGTATCATGCAAGGGGAAAAAGAGAGCATTTGATCGTACATCGACCGATTCAATAAAGTCGCAGTAGAAGTAAAAGGAACCGAGGAGTCCCTCCAATGCTAGATCTTAATATTGGCCTCATTCGCGATCATCCTGTACACACCTAGTTGGGGAAGAAAAAGGTGATAACAACTCAAGAGATGTTAAACATTGCTCAACCATACATCACATTAGAGGAGAATCTAAATACTCGCTTCGATAATCCAACCTCAACTCTCGATGTTAGCTCCAAATGTCTGCCGGGTAAGGATTCTCGTAAGCAGAGAGAGGATGTCGATAAAGAAATATACGGTCATTACAACATATATATGCCTCTGAAAACTTCCCGGGCGTTAATATCAAGTTCAAAAAAGTAGGAATCCGACCCCTTAATATCGTACGTGAATCCACTCGGACATATAAATCAAAGTATAACCACTGTCATAGGGGACATGGCCACAACAGCAACATCCCTACTTTACGTTAATATTTTGATTAAATATTAGAATATTTGATTTTGTGTGTTGTATGATTTATTTTGATTAATTATGTTCTTTTGGATGATCTGAAGGTTTAAAGGGTATTTTAGTAATTTAATAATGACTAAAATTATTGAGTTTGAGAGTGTGAAAATTTAAATTAGAATCATTTAATTTATTGGTGATAATTATACAATTTTAAGTTATTTTGGTAGTAATTAAAACAAATAAGATTTTTATAAATAAGCGTTTAGTTATAATTAAATAATTATTTAGTAGGATGTTTTAGAATAATCATTAAGAAATAAATTGTTATATTGTAACATTTTAGTTAATTGAAATAATTATTTAATTAGAATAATTATTTGATTGAGGTATTTTAGAATAATTATTTAATTTGAGGTATTTTAAAATAATTATTTAATAATAAAGTCTTATAGTAAGATTTATTTAGTTAGAATAGCTTATTTACTGGGATAACGGTGTAGAGATCAATTATAATTTTGGGATTTATTTTTTAATAATAATAATGAGGCAGTATTACTCTTAGAATATTAACGTTAGTGTGGAGAGTGCTTGAGTAATCTAAGGTGATTGTAGCAATTGGGACTTGTGGGAAACTATATATTCTAACGGGAGGGTTAGAATTAGGTGATCGAGAGAAAATAAAATTTGGACGAAAGCAGCGGTAGCATTTTAAATATAAAGATGCAGTTGCAGACAAGAGAATTGCACAGATTTACGTGAACAGACTTTGTGAAAGTTCTATTATGAGGTAAGAGGAGACTCTGCTTTACAATATGGTGTTAATTAGATAGTAGGATGATGAGTGGTCCCCTACCCTCCTATAAGCCCCATGGGTTTTCCTTCAGCTCAGTAATACCATTGAACATTGTTTTTGGTTTGTCCTATTGGGGTTTGGGCAAAACTCCATTGACATCGTAAATGTTTTGGTTTGAGATCGTATTACGATCTGTGACCAAATAGGATTTGGGACAAATCCCATATGGGCCGTTGTATGCTTCTCAATGAAATATTTATTATGTATTTTGAGACCAATTGGGATTTGGGCAATCCCTTCTCTTTTGGTCACTATAGGATCGATAGTAATTGTTGTATGTATGTAATATTGGTTGTGGTATGATATAAGTAGCATGTGAATTTTAGTATAAATTTTGATATTTGGTAATTTTGGTGTGTTGTTGGTTAATAGATGGAATTGAGACTTTTATTGGGAACCTAGTTTCTATACACTTTTTGTTTTGTAAAATCTGTAATATCGTAAAAAAAAAAAATTCCCTATTGAGCCTAAAAGGTTTGGGCAAGACCTTTTGGAGATTAATTGAAATATATATACTAATATTGTTGATATTGTTGTGTTGTCGGCCTATTTGAGCGATAAATTGAAAACGCCAAAAATCACAAATGACATATTTTTAGCAAAAAAATAAAATAACAGGATAATCTAAAAATCAATAATATAGGAAAAATGTTGAGTCATTGATATATGGATTAGTTATGATAATCCATGTTTAGAATGGAGGGAAGATAAGTTTGGATTGAATAAATTGGGTTTAGGAGTGAAATTCTCGTAAGGAAATCGTAGGAAAATGCATGATAGTATTGATCGACTTGTTTCGGCATATCTTGAGCTCCGTAAGTCCGTTTGAGTCGCCATAAGTTGCGTTAGAAAGCTAACGCGACAATATTTCTTTCTAAGTGGAGAAATTGGGTCTATGAGTGCTACAACAGTAGCGGTTCCCTGGTTTTTATACCAGAAACATTGACAATTTCAGTCATGCGTTGATCATCTTGTTTCAAGTGTAACTGAAGTTTCGCGAGCCCATTTGGGATGCGGTCAGTTGCATTGGAGAGAAGATTAATGATATTTTCAACTAAATTTTTTAATAATTTTTTCATAAAGTATATTATTTTTGGCGCCATTATGAAGTCAGGCGAAACTTTCTGCCTGATGCGAGTACCCGTTATTGTTGTTTGATTAAACAGAACCGATTGGCGCAGTAAGTCCTAAAATAAAAATCATATTATTAAAATAGACTCTCTAACTTTTCTGAAACATATTCATTTGTTTGATTCTGACTGTGTTTGATATTTTAAATAATTATTTGAACATGATTTTCGGGATGTTTTGATGAGTTTAAAGTTGTTATTGAGTAGTCTTGAACTATTTAGAGTTGTGAGTGTGTAACTGGTAGTTTGATATGTTTTAGAGTTTCCTTTTAACAACTCTGATAAGTTTTAGAGTTATGTTGATAAGTTTAATAGAGATATTTGTTAGTTCAGAGTTGCTAATCAAGTAACTCTGATATGTTTTAGAGTTGTGTTGGTATGTCTTGGTGTTTAGGGCTATTACCCTGTTGATGCTCTAACACAAGTAATAATAAAAGTGAGTTACTCTTTTGATGAGTTTATAGTTAAGTTGACTATTTTAAGCCATTTTCAATTGTGCAAGAGTTGTCAATTGAATACTTTAGAGTTATTAAGAGCGAATATAATTTTAATAGAGTTACGTTATCATTCGTGAAAGTTGTCAGTCATACCCTTTTTAGTAATTTGGGTACTTAAGGGCGACCCTTGGGTTGTTGAGTATTGTTGGTGAGACGTTTAGAGTTTTATTAGAAACTCTACAAATTTAATTATTTCAGTTGTTTGAAGTTGAGAGTATATAATAAAAAATATATCCTTTTCGTGATGTTATTGAGTAACAATACAAGTTTACTTTTCTTTCTTATTATTTTCAGGAAACCTTTAATTACGTAAATATTTTTGAGTTGAAATGATTTATGAGTATGAAATAACAATAAAAAATTTTGTTGAGATGCGTTGGAATTATAATTGTTAAAAATAATTATTTTGTTGTGATTAGTAATCTAGTGGGTTTATAGTGGTGACCTGACTATCGGGAAATGCTTGGGTCGTATATGGAACCTTTTTTATGTATGATGTTGAGATGCTTTTTTGGTGATTGTTGAGTGTATGCTTGTTCGTCTATATTATCATACATGCACATATTTTGGAGATAGGTAGGACTTCGGTCCAATGATGGCCTCAGATTCATTTAGTGTAATCCTTGGTTCAGATGAGGGATTAGAGGCGGGCCTCAGATCATTTGGTGGAATGATTGGTTCGGGTGAGAGACCGGAGGTGGGTCTCAGATTCATTGGTGGACTTATTGGTTCAGGTGCGGGACCACAGACCGTGGATGAATCAGTAACATACCTTTGATATCCAAATCCCCAGTACCATATGCATATAGGTGGAGGAGTTGGTGCATTTAGAATTGCATTTGATGTGAAGTATGATTGCGATTGTAATTATGATTGTGTTTGTAACTTCAGTAGTAATGCTATATCGGTTTGTATTTCTATCATCCCGATGTTGATTTTCACCATTATTATTGTAATGTGTATTCTCACCCTTTTTCCTTTGTTTGTTGGATGCCCCTGTGCAATGTTTGTATAGGTAATCAGCAAGAGTGATAGCTTGTGAGCTTGGGAGATAGCTTTGTGGCCCTCTTCACATTTATTTGTTTTCTATTTAGTCGGAATAATGCTTTGATTCTGTAACACAGGGGAATATGGCGCTTATGTTTCATTGAGTTGTGAACGGAATTTTATTTCCTTGGATATCTTTGAATAATGTTTTTCAAAGTATGTTATGATTTGATATTCTGCTACGATTTAGTTAAATCTGCATGAATAATGTATGTGTATTTTGTTGCAGTAACATCCTAATTGTAATTTATCTTTTAAAATCAAAATTTGGGGTTTTAGGATATTACATAGTGGTGTCAGATCAGCGGTTTAGTGATTTTATATGTTTATTTTCCAATTTATGATTTCTGAAGTTCACTTCTGTATTATCCCCAGATTATTCTGAAAAATAAACACATTATTATGACTTTAAAATATATTCAGAGATTGGTTTTAAACATATCTAGCCAACCCAGTTCGATCAATTGAAATACCGGTCAACCAACATGAACTGAAATGGTCCATATACAAGTACCACCGACGACGTGTATAGTTTGGAGTTAGATTAATCCATAATATAAGTCAGCTTAAAATAATACTATAGCCATGGATATACGATCATGTATTATACAACCTTAATTCTTAAAATACTATAAATTAAAGACTTCAAAAAACACCAATAATTGCGTCAATAAGTTCTTCTTGTGAGATGGTTTTTAGTGATAGGAGTATACTCCTATTCAAATGTGAAAACAACACGATTTTGATAGCCTATAAGATTGGAAACATAGCTTTTCGGTTGACCGAAAGAACACGCCGGCGCTCTGCAGTGTCTTGTTATGGCGATGATGCACACAGTTACCTACATACTAGAACAGTGTCACCAACCATAAATACCAGATTCAAATTGTCCACACAAAAATGAAACAGGAAAGTTATTCTTGTTTGTATTCACTTAATTTCAAATAACGTGTTTTTTTTATTTTTACCGATTTAGCTTTTATATTTTAAATTAAGTTAATTTGAAAGATAGGATAAGTGCGAAAAATATTTTTTTTAAATAGGTTGAAAAGCATTAAACAATCATTAAAAATATTTTTTTAATTTATTTTTTTAATCAGCGAATAATATTTTCTTGCTAAATAAAGAAGCACATCTTTATAGAAATTTAACAAAGTTGAATATGTTAAGAGGTCATTAACTGTCTTTAAAACGAGAGATCTTTTAATTAATTTTTTTGTTCTATTAAGAAAAAATTGACTTCTTAAATACATTATATAATTATTGTATTTGGACCATGTATAGACTAAATACATTATTTTTTTAGTGAATCTAAAAAGTGATTTTTTTTTTATATAAATATAGTCAAAGGAGTAATATGTTAACTTTACATATAGATATTACCTATTTAAGAGAAGAAAATTCAGCTTACATGTTAAAAAAAAATTAATAGTTCCATTAAATCAGCTCAATTGACTTAAAGTATTTGAATGAAATAATAAAAGATCTTTAACAATTTAATCAGAATTCCTGAATTCGATCGCAATAATATTAAGTTTTTTAAGGGAGAATTTTGTTATCCAATGTACTTGATTCGAAGAATCAATCTATATAGTTACACGCAACTTATTTAATTATTAATAAATCTAAAAAGGGTAAAATTTGATTAAAATATAAAACGAAATGAATACTAGTTATATGCGTGTTAGTAGGGATGTTCAAATAAACCGGTTATTGGATTTATCCATATCCATATCCATATCCGGTTATTAAAAACCGGTTAATTATTAATATGGTTTTAACCAAATCCATATTTTGGATATATTATTAATATGGTTTTAACCAAATCCATATTTTGGATATCCATATCCAACATAAAAATTTAATTGGTCTATTATTTTTAAATCACAAAAAAATATAAATTTTTAAAATATTTTGCAGAAAGAAAAAAAAACATAAAAGTGAAAAATCGAGTTTTTCGAAAGTTCGAAAAAATCAAATTTTCTGAATATACCAAAAAAACGAGTTTTTCGGAAATACGAAAAAATCGAATTTTTTTGAAAAAAATGAAAAATCGAGTTTTTTTTAAATACGAAAAAATCGAGTTGTTTGGAAATACGAAAAAAATTGAGTTTTTCTAAAATAAATGATAAATCGAGTTTTTTTCGAAAAAAAAATGAAAAATTGAGTTTTCGGAAACACGAATAATTGAGTTTTTCAGAAATATGAAAGAACGAGTTTTTTCTGAAAAAAATGAAAAATCGGATTTTTTTTGAAAAAACAAAATTATCGAGTTTTTTTGAAAAATAAAAAAAAAATCTAGTTTTTTCGGAAACACAAAAAAATTGAGTTTTTTTTCGGAAACACAAAAAAATCAATTTTTTTTCTTCGTAAAAACATAAAATCGAATATTTTGAAAAAACGAAAAATTCGATTTTTTTTGAAAAATCGTGTCTTTAAAAAATATGAAAAGTCGATTTTCCAAAAAAAAATATTATTTTAATAACTTAATTTAAAATTAAATTTTATAAATGAAATTTTTAAATTTAAAATCGGTTATAAAATTTGGTCTTGGATATAACCGGTTTATAACCGGTTTTGAAAAAATAAATCCGGTTATGAAAATTGGTTTAAACATCCGGTTATACCAAATGGATAATATATGGATATGGATTGGTTATGGATAAAAACCGTCCATGAGCATCCCTACGTGTTAGTGATAGTAGTAACAGGTATGTTATTCATACATCTATATTATATTGTAAACCTACACCCAATTTATTGTTTACGAATACTATGAACAGTGATATGAAGAGTGAATAGTGACATGAATAACACGTGAATAATAGTTGTGAATAATAATATGAACAGTACATGAATAGTGGTAATATAAAATTGGTTAATTAGGTGTAAAAAGTCTATCAATATAGTTTATTGTTTGGTTAATAACAGTCCAAATATTAAAAATATTTTTTTTAATAAAACAAAGTTGGTTAATAATATATAAAACGTTGTTAATAAACGGATGAAGTTGGTTAATAAACGTCCAAATATTAAAAATAGTTTAATAATAAAACAAAGTTGATTAATGAAGTGTAAATTGTTAGTTAATGTAGTCATCAGCGGCGGAGCTATATGCAACGACGGAGCCAAAAAATATAGCGTATAAGGCATATAAATCAATTATACATATATTAAATTATTTTTTAATATTATATCATTTTTATATCTTTTCTAAAAATATTTTTTCACATACATTTATATTTATGAGACATAATAATATATACTTTATATTATTTATATACACACCAATAAAATTATATTTATAATAAATTATATTACTTTTACATATATGTAAAGTATATAGTATTTATTTAAAAAATATCATTAATATAATAGTTTTTGGTCCATACACAAAATGATAATAGTTATCAGAAATACACAACTAAATCTAAGATTCAAGGTATTGAAATTTATCAATTTTTTTCCAACACTACTATAACTTATTATTTATTGATAGAATACATATTATAGTTTAAAATTTATAAAATACAAATAAGTAAACAAAATTTAGTAAAGTTTTGATATATCACTCTAATTTCTAGAGTTCATAATTAGCTATTGTCTTCCTTAAAAATATAATTAACTAATTATGTGTTATATGAAATAAATAATCGATATTGTTTAATAAATTTTAATTTTGAAGAATTCAACATAAATAATTAACATTAATAAAAACACTGTTTATTTTATTGGTGAATAATAAATACGGTTTAGTGTATATTTTGGATATAAAAATAGCATTTTCTTAGTAATAATAGTATTATTTTTTTTAGTAATAATAGTATACGTTGAAATGTTAAAACAACAAGATTTCAATAGGGTATGGATTTATAAACGTAGCTTTCCGGTTGACCGAAAGAACACGCCGGCGTCATAGTGTCTGTTATGGACATGGAGTACCTCAGCGATGATGCACACATGTTACCCACTTTAGAATACTGTCACCACAAATACAAAATTGTCCACACAAAACAATTAGGAAAATTATTATTGACAAACTTTATTATTATTTTTATATTTTAAAATTAAGTTAATTTACAAGATAAGATAAGTGTTGATACAATACAATATAGACAACTACAACATGTCTCTATTAATGATGAGAGGTGATGGGCCCATGTTAAACAATAATTTAAGATCCTATGGCAGTTTTATATATTTTTTAATCAGCGAAGCTTCCTGCTAAAAAAAAGAAGCATATCTTTATAGAAATTTAACAAAGTTTACTTTGTTTAGAGTTCATTAACTATCATTAAACCCAAAGATTTTATAATTAATATATTAGGTTTGCGTGTAGATATTGCCTATTTGAGGGAAGAAAAATTCAGCTTAAATAACCTTCTAGAGTCCAACAAAACCTTCTTTTCTTTTTCAGATTAAAAAAACTAACAAAAGATCCAAAAATACAATAAAGCTAAATAAAACCCTAACCTTTAATTTCTCTATTTACTAGATTGTCCACCCGTCTTCCGCACGGGTATATTTAAAATAAAACTACATTATTTTATAATAATTTATATTAAATTTTTTATTTGCATATAAAATTATTTTATAATCCATTTAGATTATGTTTGGAATTACACTTTTAATTTTTTAATGAGAAACAATAATGCAAAAAGTATTTTATATATATTTTTTTAGATTATCAGAAGATTTATTATGATTTCATTTATATATTAAAATAAGTAAATTATTTTAAAATATTATGAGTATAGAAATATTACTACTTGAAGTATAATAAGTTTAACATTTAATTTATAATTTAAATTAATTTTAGTACAAATAAATATAATTGTAATAATCATAGTGAAAAATATGTAGATATTAAAATTTTAAAAACACAATTATGCAAATTGTAACAATCGTAGTGAAAAATATGTAGATATCAAAATTTCAAAAGCACAATTATGAAATTATGTTGTAGTAAATCATGTTATTCTATATATAAAACATTTACATGTAATAAATCTATATAATACACAAACGGTTAAATATGCAATTATTGATTTTATTTTATTAATTAGATCATATAGTATTGATTAAATAAAAAATTGTATTTATTAGCACTATTATTGATTTTATTTTATTAATTAGATCATATAATTTTTATTAAATAAATATTTTATTTATTAGAATTATTATTTATTAATTCAACTTTAAAAATTATTGTACTAACTTATATATTTTTTTAATATAATACTAATTGACAATTTAAAATTTTGATGGGTAGATAATGTCACTAATATTGTAAAATGGAGTTTCGATTTTTTTATAATTAAAACTTGAAATTGATGAATAATCATAAATAGTGAGAAATGAGTTTTAATTCTTTTAATAAGTTATTAATGGTTGATTATGAACTTATATTCATAAATTATTATTGGTCACAATTAAAAAGAAATAAAAAAAATAAAACTTCATAACAATTAAAATAAAAATTAAATATTATTGATATGTATAGTGTAAGAATCTAGATTGTTAGAAACAATATCTTTAAAGAAATAAATTATTTTTTACAAAGAATAACAAATCAACTATTCCATGTAAATATTTGGAAATTGAGATGAAGGAAATTAAACCAAAGACTAACAATTAAATATAAATTAAAAATTATTTGGAAGGTTATATTCAAAAGAAAATCATAAGTGAAAGAAGAAAATTAAACAAAAACAATCTAATTGATAAGTTATATCGGGATGAAAGCATGTGTATTATACTTTTAAAAATTTGACAATCTAAATGATTGCAACAGTCTTATATTTCCATCTCCATTCTAAGGCTATGGTTTTTATTCATAGACGATAAAGTTTCAAATAGAAATACCGGAAATTAATTACAACAACCATAAACAACCTATATTAAAATAGTAATGAGTATAAAATATGATTACAATAATAATTAAAATTTATATTCGAAAGAAAACATAAGTACTATTGTTCTAGAATTGGGAAGAAAGAGAAAGGAAATTAGACAAAAAAAACAATACAAAAAAACTAAACTAAATCATATATTTAAATTCGTTCTAAGATTGTTAATTGTAGAAGCAGAAGTCGATTAGACTCTCATTTAAATTGTAAAGCCTGAAAAATAATAATTAGAAATTATATTACACAATATAAATATGAGTATGAAATGAATTAGAGTAGAATCAGAAATAATATTTATGAAATGAATTCAAATATGATCAAAACAATAAAACTAAAATTTGTACGGAAAACTACGTGCATGGAATTAATTTGAATAGATGAAAAAAAATGAAACTATCCTAGAGCTTTTGGATTGCACTTGATATTGCTAAGAAGACCTGCAAAATAAAAACTGATGAGATAGTTTGAGACGTGTAGAGTGCAATGTCCTCAAGAATTTTATGAGTATTATACTAATTCTCCACTATTTAAAAGACTCTTCTCGAAAGATGGAGGACACAAAAACTTGCATGAAATATTATCCCAAAGAGATATCTTAACCCAAAATACGTTAATTTTTGAAAAGATAATTTTTCTCGTATACATCTTTATGTTTTTTCATTCCAAAATCTATATATTAAAGACCTCTTGTTTTTTTGTTTTAAAAGGAAAATTTCCTTATGAAACTTTATTATCGCATTTAAGACTCATTCAACAAAATGGAATGTTTCATATAATACATTAACGTTGGCAAGATCAGTTACTGATTAAGAAATAATTGGGTTCAAAATCAAAGTATTGAAAAAATATTCGACATTTAAGAATACCGTTCAACAAAAGTTTAATTAATATTAAAAGCAAATTAAACCATTCATCACTCTTAATTGTCATTAAAATTATTCAATAGAAATATTTTAAAATGTTTTATTTTATTGAATACGGTTTTGAAATCACACACCGTTAACTTAAAAAATATTATAGCCCATTTATTTATCATTATCATCAACTTAAAATATTAATCACATGGCAGAAATAGTAATCAATATTATTCCTATTCATTATTAACATATTCATGAGGTTTAAATATACTGGTTAATTAAAAATATTTTAATTATTATTTGTAAATGAAGGTTAATAAAAATAAATTTCTAATTGATTTTAATAAAATATTTCTACATTAACTACTTCTTTTATTTTTTTAATTATAAATTATTATATAAAGTTATTTATATTTATTTATATATTCTCAATGATTAATATATAGAGGGCATATCATAAGAGAATGGCTTTTTTATATGAGAATGTGAGAATGAATCTGAACCATTGAATTTTGAAATAAATGGTGGAGATTATGTGTGAATATTTTTTTCTCTCTCCTCTATCATTAAAATAAAAGATTGAAGAAAGATAAAAAAAGATTCACACATAATCTCTACCATTTATTTTAAAATCCAATTGTTCAGATTCATTCTCACATTCTCATATAAAAAATGCATTCTCATATGATATGCTCTCTTAATATATATATATATATATATATATATATATATATATATATATATATATATATATATATATATATATATATATATATATATATATATATATATATATATATATATATATATATATATATATATATATATATATATTAAAATTGTAATTAGATTTTTTAATTTTCTAATATTTATTAATAGATAAACAATTATAATGTTAATAAAAAATATTATTTTTAATCGTGGTAGTTGAATATTATATTATTATTATTATTATTATTAGTATTATGAATATTATATTATAATTTTTTTAAATAGTGATAGTTGATTATATTATTATTATTATTATTATTATTATTATTATTATTATTATTATTATTATTTTAATAGTGTTAGCAGAATACATTATTATTATTAATTATATAAAATTATTTATATTTATTTATATAAGTTTTTTAATGATTAATATATATTAAAATTGTATTTAGATTTTTTAATTTTCTAATATATCTTAATAGGTAAATAATTATAAATTTTATAAAAAATATTATTTTTAATCGTATTAGTTGAATATTATGTTATTATTATTCTCTGAATATTATATTGCAATTTTTTTAATAGTGATAGTTAATTATATTATTATTATTATTACTAATATTATTATTTTAAATAGTGATAACAGTATATTACATTATTATTATTATTTATATAAAAGTTATTTATTTTTAATTATTTTACTTTTTTAATGATTAATATATATTAAAATTGTATTTAGATTTTTTAGTTTTCTAATATATCTTAATAGATAAATTATTATCCTTTTATTAAAATATTATTTTTAATCGTGTTAGTTGAATAATATATTATTATTATTATTATTATTTTCGATTTTTTTTATTAGTTGAATATTATATTATAATTTTTTTAATAGTGTTAGTAGAATATTATATTATTATTATGATTATTACTATTATTATTATTTTCGATTAATATTATTTGCTAAATATTATATTATAATATAAATTTAAATATATGATTTAGTCACTAATTAAAAATTTATATAAAAATATGAATAAAATTTTAAATACTTTTATTATTTTTTTGTTTTTTACTTTTTATATTATCACAATTGTAGTATATTAGTTATAATTTAAGTGATTAGTAAAATGAATTTTATAAAATAATTTTTTATTTTTTGAATTAAAATAATTTTTTATTTTTTGAGTTAAAATAAAAAAGAATGAAGAGTTTTATTCTTTATTTTTAATTTATAAGTGAATAGGAATAGGAGTATGTATAGTATTATTATCGTGAATTTTTTTTTTAAAATTTATAACTGAATTGGTAATTATTATATTTAGGGTTTTTTTTCCAAAGTTAATATGAAGATGACATGTCAGCATTTGATTACTATGAAGATGACATGTCAACATTAAGGTTAGGGTTGTGTTCAAGGTTGTCATTATGACAACCTTAGATTTATATTAAGTAGATAATATTTTTGGTTTAACTTATATACAAATTCACCATCCAAAAAGATGTAGTATTAAGAAAGAAAAAAAAATCCTATAAAAATATAAGGAGTTAAAAAGAAAGAAAAAAAATTCATATTGAAGCAATGTAGAGATCATCATGTTTTGAAAAAAAAAAAAGAGAAACATCATCGTCCTTGCATTTAAATTCACAAGCCTTCTATAGTCGTTGATTATAATCTTCCATTGTCTGATAAATTACAAAGTAGGCCCTATAAAACAGACACATCTTCTAATCATGATCTATTTAACTGACCACACACATCTTGTGAAAAATATGTTTACAATTTGTCATACACCTAATTTCTTTATCTTCGGAACATTCGTTCAAAGACACTGCACATCCAACCACTTTCGAATATGGCGAGGCCACAGAAACTAACAACAGGGAGGAATTCACAGATGATGATTGCATAGGGAGTAAGACGCGGTGGGAGTGTGATTCATTTAGAATAATATTGTATTTGTATTCGTTTACTTATGCTAATTAAGTTCTTGTACTTTTGAGAAACCTCTTGATTCATTGACTTAGTTTTTGTACCCATGTTTGTGTCTCTTTTTTAACCTAGAAATTGGTTTTGTATCAAAATAATGAGTATTACTTAAATCACAAGTTATAACACTTAACTCAAGGTTGTTGGGATGTATGATTTCAGTCATGCATATGTGTGAATCGAATCATAAAGCCTCGTGAAAGGTGGGATTTGGCTCTGCCTCATTCGAATCTAATTAAAGCAAAATGTGATTTGAATCAAAATTTCTTTGAGTCGAATCCTAAGGTACACGTGACTCAAATCATGGCCTTTTCCCTTATTTCCAACCTTTGATTCAATTTGATTATTTCTTTGATTCAAATCATAACCTTATGATTTGATGATAAAAAAACATTTGTTTTAGATATTTTATACAAAAGCATTCCAAGAGTGTATGTCGCACTCTTGCACCATTGTTCGTCTTTCTCCTTTTTGTCAATTAGAACATGTGTCACCCTTGAGGGAAAAACTCAAAAAAGTACGAGGAATAACATCTCTTGAATCATTGTTATGTTCTTGTTGAAGAACAAGAACCCTAGAGAAAGTGAAGGGATTGATAAATCATGTGAAGGAATTTGTCATTCTTATAACAACACCCAAGAACCTAAAAAAACCCATTTTTTTGCTAAGAACCTTGAGAGAATCTAGAGTGTGTTCTTCATTCATCAACATTTAAATCTTTTTTGATACATTGTGATCAACCTTTTAGATTAATGCAGATCTCTTGAGTTTTAGCTGTGTGTGTGAGATTCTTCAGATATTATTCTTCTTTTTCAATTTTTGTCAAGAACCATTATTATTGACCTTTAACTTTAAATATTGAGTATGAGACATAGATCAAGGGTACATTAGGGAATCTGATGTTTTTCTTTGAAGTTATGTTTTTGTGTATCAGGTGGAAGAATCTTTTATTGGATATGGATTTTGGTTGTGTGTTGTTCATAAAGAGATAAAACTCTCTTTATACAACATTGAATACTTTGGTGAAACAACGTGAAAGTTTTTGCAGAGTAAAGTTGGGAGTTATCCAATTAATCGAGGCTAATTGTAATCGTTCAGAAAAATCTTCGTATTATTGGACAAAGAAATTTTTTAGATAGGAAATTTGGAGCAGGTTATTTTGGATAACAATATTATTGTATCAATATCCTTGAGGATTTTGTATGTAGCAGTTGAGTATCTTCATCAACAGAAGGAATTGTCATCAGTTTTGTGTCTAAGCTAATGCAGTGTAGGTATTAACATTCAGATTGATGATAGTTTGTTGTATAAAAATACTTGTATATTAACTCTTGAAAATAATTAAAGACATGATTATTTTCCCAATTATTTCAAACCATTGAATGGTGGAGTGGGCATAGCGAGGTCAGTATTCAAACCACTATATATCTTTGTGTACTCTCTCTGTTCCCTATCTCTCTTTAATTTTTTTTCATTCATCAAGTAGAATTTAAATCATAGAATAACGTGTATGTCATTTAGGTTATATCATGCTTGTAGTGATTTATGGTATAAGTATAGGTCTATGTTACATCAAACCTATAGAGTCATGCTTAAGTTAATTGTGTTAAACAACATGTCTATGTAGTGATGGTAATTATAACACTCTAATTTACCTCGACGAATAATAATAAAATCAGAGTGCAAAGTTTCATTCAAAGTATTCATCACAAAACTAAGATGTCAAATTCTTTAAAAAAAACATAAACATTTGCTCGCAATTATTAACTGATACATAACACATTTAAGTCGGATGAACCGATCAAAACAACATAATCTTCAAAACATCTTTTATTACGCAGCGGAAAATATTCATAATTTGATTGAAAACCAACATGATAACTTAATTCAACAATTGCCAACATCAATATTTGAGAAGGCCTTAACAGTTATTCAAAATCCAACAAAGAAAACAAATAAGCGTTCATCCCCCTAGAGTTACGTATCAGAGCGACGACGCCAACTCGAACTAACTGAAGGTAAACATCCCTCACTCCTGATCACATGCACATCACCAACATAAGGGTAACATTCAAACAGAAGGGTGAAATATCATAACAATATAAAGAAACGTATGATAATAAGTATATGAAGAATAAAATCATACACATTTCACCAACTTCACAAAATCATCATCATCATCATCATCATCATCATCCATCAATAAGTAATATACAAGTATTCAACAACAAACAACTCATCATCACGTCATTAGTTATAATATGTGTCATACCCCAAAATTTGCCCACTCAAGATCATTTGAATATCAAAGTCTCAAATGAGTAGATGCTCTCCTAATCAACTACCCTTCAAACTAGGGTTTTGTTCTTCTCAAAGAAAAGTCAACTTCTGACACCTCAAGTGGACTTCGTGGATTCTTATATGTTTCAAAGAGATCCCATACCAAGTTTCAAGCCTCGATTCAAAAGATTGCTCATTCAATGGCCCGAACGACCAATAATCGACTGGTTAACCTAAAAGTCAAACTATGGTCAAACCACAGTCAAAACTCCCGATTCTAGGGAAACGTTAACATTTCTATGTTATATTCATCATTTGATCAAAATTTGACCATGATTCATCAAGAAAAAGGTCCAAAATCATCAAAGGAAAAGGTTACTAAATTAGGGTTTTAAAGGGAAAGTCAACGGAAATTTGACCGATCATAACTCTCACATGGTTCATCAAAAATTGCCCAACCAAAGCCTATTCTCAAGGAAATTTCATTTTTCTACAACTTTGATGTTGGGTCTAAAGTCAAGAAATGCACCAGTTGGATGATACAGGCCAAAACATGACAGGTCCTCTTAGGGACTCGCAAAAAGCAGTTTTCTCGCACAAGCCATATCGTCAAGATAAAACCTCCAAATGAGAAAAAGTTTCCAAAGTAGCTTGTAGAGGACATCATAAGCTTTCCAAAAAGTCCTAGAACACCTTCATACGATAAAAATTGGATGATTTATGATCGATGCAAGTTGGACAAAGTTTGAGAAATGCATAAAACCACAATTGAGAAATTTTGTTTTTTTTTTAGCAATGGGCCTATACTTCATTGTTGACCACGAAATTGCATCTTCATAAGAGGCCCATGGATTAATTTTCATTTATTTTATGGATTTATTCTATTAATTTTGTAATTTATTAATTTAAATTCAATTTTAAAAGAAATAAAATCATAATTTAATGGTAAAGAGATCATGTGTGTCATTTCCAAATATTTAAGGACCCCACATGTGTGCAAAAGTCGTGTGAAAATATGAAAGGAAGGTTTGAGACAAAATCTTGAAGTTTTGGAAAGTTTTCAAAAAATGTTTTGGAAAGAAATCATGACATTTCCACACTTTGATGACAATGATTCTTTCCATTTTGTTTCAACCCTAAATTTGGTCCATATATAATCACAAATCATGCAGCCACAAGACAAGAGAGGGTAGCCGCTCAAGCATCGTTCAAAAACTCCAAAAATTATAAAAAAAGGCATTATTTTCGTTTTCAGATTCCCGGCCATTATCAGTTCCAACCAAGCATTCCAATCTCTTCCTGGATTAATTTAGAGTAAGTTTGGGGCGATGCATGATTCCCATATTGCATAGACACTATAATCATGCTTGTTCATATTATTTTTTCTTTTTATTTTCGTTTTCCATATTTCAATAAGTTTTAATTTGGTTCGATGCTTTTAATGTGTTTATGGTGACATGTAGAACAGGTTTAACGTATAATACGAAAGCTTTGAGCCTTGTATGGAGAAACACCATGGTTAGGGCTTTAAGCTAGGGCGTTTTCGTGCACCATGTTATAGACCGTTTCCGGCCCAAACGACCCCACCAATGGATTCGTAAGGGTCGAATTAGGGGAGTAGGATCCTTTTTATTCGTTTAATTGTGTTATTTTGCAGGTTTGTAAATGTCCAGGAATTGCTACAAAAATATATTTGCAGGGCTGTAGTTAAATGGTAGCAAATCCGCAGCTATTTACTTGCAGAACAAAGGCATTGGAGAAGATGATGACATGGCAAGCTTGGTCTCTCCTTTGACCGCATGCGCCGTATTGTGATTGGCCAGTCAAAACTTCTCCCATCTCTCTCCAGCGCTGATTCGTTCGTTCCAATAAATGGGGCCCAGCGTTTGACTATCAATTTGAAAGACCATTGGACACACGTTTTGAACTTATACGTTTTTGTTTGACAGATTAACAAAGCAATGAACACAGCACAGGTGGTCAGTGCGTTTTGCCAATTACCCCCAGATCCTGGGTTCGATCCACAGCATGACCAATTTTTCTTTTTTTCTTTTTCATATGCTTTCTTTTACAAATTGATAAGTAGTAATTAGGTTTATATAATTTAGTGGTAAATTAAAATAATTAGCTTCTAACCATTAGGATTAATTTATTAATATTGGAATTAGGACTAACATTAAATTTTAGTTTAATTAATCAAACTTTTTATTTATTTATTAATTTAACTTAATATAATTAAGATATAAATTAATTAGGTTTTAACTAGTTTAATTACATTAAAATAAAAATAATTAGTTTCTAGTTTTTCTTTTTATTTTATTTTAACTTTAGATATAATTTTAATTTATGATTTAATCAAACAATTTTAATTTAGTTTAATTTGCTAATTAACCATCAAATCATTTTAATAATTTTCGATTTCTTCTCTCATCTCAAAATCCCGTGTATGGCGCATGTTTGATTTAACTTATTTATTTTATTCAAGATATTAGAATGTACATAGGTGAAAAAATGTAAAAATCATAGTGAATATCTTTATGTTTCTGCACTTTATTTTCTGTATATATTTAACTGCTAGATGTATGCTTAGGATTGTATGAAAAGACTAAATAATTGAACGTTAGCTCACCTAATTCAATATAACATAACTGAATTCAACTCACGTGATTGATGCACTCACTCACCCTTAGGGTACGCCCCTCTTTGGTTGCCTTCGATTATAAGGTCGTGTCCCTCGAAATGTAGAGGTACCCATTAGCAAAGGTCCCTCGATATAAAATCGTCACTAAGTCCCTCGATGACCCTCGATTGTTGCCTACGAAAAAGTGACGATCGTCCCTTCGAAATTGCTAAGGGTACCTCTATCATGTTGCCTTCAACGACCTCGATGACCCTTCGATGACCCGCACGTCCAATATAACAAGGATTTCCTACTTCTATATAGTATGGATAATCCTGGGAATCATAAAAATTACATAAAAAGACCAATCAATTAGGGTAGTGCTCTTAAACTGCCTAGCTCAATAAAAACATCTTTTTCAATACTATTTCAAAAGACTAAGGCTACGCATTTACGCTAAAGTCCTTATGCTCCTTTCAAAACAAACAAACAAACATGAGCTAAGCAAGTTAAGAGCCCGTAGATAACTACGGATGAAAAGGGTGCTTACACCTTCCCTTTTCATAACTTACCCCCCGAGCCCGCTTTCTTTCAAAAGGGTCTTTTTCTGTACTTTTTGCCCTTCCTAACATTGGACAAAATAAAAGTCGGTGGCGACTCTTGCTCACCGCAACATTGGTTGCATTATAAAAATAAAAGTCAGTTCACCGAGTTACAGAACTGGCGACTCTGCTGGGGACTAATAAAAAGAGGGGTTTACCTTAGGGCTTAGTTCATTGTAAATGTTTTCAATTGTTTGTTTGTATGCTTTATTCTTAAAGTTTGTTTGGGATTATTCTGTGTGAAAGATCCTAACCCGGATCTGAGTACCTTAGGAAAATGGCATGAGATCAAGGAGACTGCACAGCGTATACTGATGTGGTTGATCTGATGGCCATCGTTAGTGTGACACATTGGTGTGTCCTGGTGTTCCTTGGGATCCGACTCGAGGAAATGCTTGGCTACCGCGTGGTGTCATTAAGCACTAATTTGCCTTTAGAACCTTAGTTGAACTAAACTTTGGCCTTTTAGAAAGTAGCGAGATGGCTGGCTTTAGTTCCGACTGAAGTTGGTTGATACTCGAAGCTACACTCATATGGACTGGACTTTCGGGACCTTTTCGGTTGGTGATTCGATCGCCGAACTGAGATAAGCGCCTTCGAGAAAGGTCAATGATATGAGCTCCCTAGAACCCGATCTTTTATAGGACAGGTTGAGCCAACTAAACTTCAGGGGGAGGGTATGTACCTAATAAACCTCATGCAAGCCTTAAACCTAAGGTTCTTGTGTGACTTGTTTGTGTTTGTTATCTACTTGACATCATGACATCATATGCATATCATTTCACTAACTTTTTCAAGGACCGAGGAATTTATCTTTGTTTTTTTTTGTAGGGGCCATGGAAACCAGAAATACTATCCGAGTCAACTTTGTGAAAGTACCTTCCGAGCTGAAAGAATTGGTATCAAAGGTTCCTGGAAATTCTCGTTTCAGTGAAAGGCACGGTCATCTACTCGATTTGGTTACCTCAGGTTTTGAAGAAGAGATGATGAGTGTGTTGTTTCAGTTCTTCGACCCCGAGCATCATTGCTTCACGTTCCCCGATTATCAGTTGGTACCCACTATGGAAGAATTTTCTGAGACGCTTCAGATCCCTATTGGAAATCAACTACCATTCACTGGTTTAGAGAAGAGTCCGAAGCCTGAAGCTATTGCCGCTGCTTTACACCTGAGGAAGTCTGAAATTGAGAAAAATTGGGAAACGAGAAGTGGGGTCGAGGGTTTCCTTGCTAAGTTCTTAATTGATAAGGCACGATCATTCTCAAAATCCATGAGTTATCATGCTTTCGAAGACATTTTGGCTTTGCTCATCTATGGCTTGGTGTTGTTTCCAAATCCTGACCAGTTCATAGACGTGCATGCCATCAAGATATTTTTGACTCACAATCCTGTGCCTACTTTGCTTGGAGATATTCTACACTCACTTCACACCCGTACGATGAAGAAGCGGGGAACTCTCATGTGTTGTATACCTTTGCTGTCTAGGTGGTTTATTTCGCACCTTCCTCGATCTGTAATGAGGAATGACCAAGGCCAGAAGTGGCATCGGAGAATAATGTCGCTTTCTCACTCTGATATTCGCTGGTGTTCTCTGTCCAAGGAAAATGTTGTTATTATTGATCGTTGCGGGCGGTACCCTAATGTGCCCCTCCTTGGCATAAGGGGAGGTATTACCTATAATCCCTCGTTGGCCTTACGCCAGTTCGGCTATGCTCGAAGAGATGGTATTCACCACATGCTTATACAAGGCATTGTGTTCAACTATGAGGAGGATCCTCAAGGCCATCGTCAGAAATTTATACGTGCTTGGGACATGGTAAATAGGATTGACAGCAAGAGCTTGGGGCAAAAGAATTCCATTCCTTTGGAGGCTTACCTCAGATGGGTGCGCACTCGCGCTCAACGTTTTGTCATGCCATATCCACATGTCAGACCTGTGATTGTGGAGCCCGAGTATGAAGAAGATGTTCCTCAGGTTATTTCTCATCCCGACATGCCCACTGATATTGAGGAACTGAAGAGGTCTTGGATCCAATTGAAGGAAGAAAGAGACACCTTTGAAGCTCAATTCCGCGCCAAAGAGAAGAAAGTATTAGAGCTCACAAAGCAACTTCAGGATGAGCAGAGTATTAACACATTCCTCGGGGCAAAGCGACAGCGTCCATGGGAGACTTGAAGACCCTTTTTTTCTTTTTATGCTTTTATTTTGCTATTTCAGTTTTTTTCCTTGTAAAGCCTAAAAATGGCAAACAATTTTATGTTTTTTTTAACATTATTAATGAGAGTTTCTTTCTTGTTGGTTTAAGCAAATTTAAATTTCGAGGTCCTTGAAAGCATTGCATAAACATAAGCATACCATTCATAAACATTGCATAACAGGTTTCTCTAACAAGACACTCATATTCTCGCTGTTTATTTCAGCTGAGAAAATGAATCCTCTCGAGCAATCAGTTAAGGATCTGCAAGCACAGAATGCTGAGTTCCAAGCCCTGATCTTGAGTCTGGCGAAAGGGCAGGAAGAGCTGAAGACCCTCCTTACTAAGAGTGAGAAGAAGACTAAGAAGCCTGTGGGCGTTTTCAACATGGGAAGAAGATTTCGAGGCCCTCTCAAAAAGGTCAAAGAAGTCGATATCCCAGAAGAGACTGAACAAGATGACAATGTTAGTGGTAAGGCTGATCAGAAGAGCAATGGTTCTGTCAAGCAAGATGAAGACGAAGAAGAGTACTATGATGATGAAGAGTATCCAGAAGATAAGTACAGACAGTTGGAGGAACGAATGAAGGCTGTAGAAACCCAGAAGATCCCAGGGTTAGACTTTGAGGAACTAGGGCTCATCTCAGGAGTTGTGATTCCTCCAAAGTTCAAAACTCCGATCTTTGCGAAGTATGATGGAGTCTCTTGTCCGAAACTGCACCTAAAATCATATGTGAGGAAGATCCAACCTCACACCGCTGACAAGATGTTGTGGATCCACTTGTTCCAAGAGAGTTTGACAGGAACTCAACTCGAATGGTACTATCAGCTAGAGGGTACCAATATTCGTACTTGGGAGGACTTGGCTGTTGCTTTCTATACGCAATACCAATATAATTCTGATCTCGCACCGACTCGTACACAACTGCAGAGCATGTCCATGGGTCCGAAAGAAAGTTTCAAGGAGTATGCTCAAAAATGGAGAGACTTGGCTGGTAGAGTCCAACCTTCTCTAACGGACAGGGAGCTGGTAGATATGTTCATGGGTACTTTGACTGGTCCATTTTATAGTTATTTGCTGGGAAGCTCATCAGCTGGTTTTACTGACTTGATATTGACTGGGGAGCGGGTTGAAAGTGGCATCCGAAGTGGGAAAATTCAGGTGGCTACCTCTTCTGGTGTTACGAAGAAGCCTTATAGTGGGAAGACTGAAGCTAATGCTGTGCACAGCCAGAGGGGTCGCAACAGAAATGATAGTAGCCATTCTGTTGGAGCTGTCTTAATCTCTACACCAACACCTCGACAAGAACAACAACAGGGATACCAGCGTAGGCAGGATGCGCCCAGGAGGAAATTTACAAAAATAAACATGCCACTATCCCAAGCATTACAATATCTGTTAAAGGCGGGCTTGATCACTGTGAGGGACCCTCCGAAGACCACTAATACTGCCTCTCCTGGTTATAACCCCAATGCGAAGTGTGCCTACCATTCTGATAGCCCAGGACATGACGCGAACAGTTGTTGGGCTCTGAAAAATAAGATTCAAGATATGATAGATGCTGGAGAAATCGAGTTTGACCCTCCAGAGACTCCCAATGTTATTACCGCTCCTATGCCGAAGCATGACAAAGCTGTCAATGCTGTTGACCAAGAATCCTATGTTACTAATGTGATGAATCTGACTACTCCACTCCCCATTATCAAGAAGAAGCTGTTGCAAGCCGGTTTATTTCCGGGTTGCGTCGAAGACTGTTATTTCTGCTCGTCTCAATCAAATGGTTGTACAAGGTTGAAGATTGGTATTCAATGCCTGATGGATAAGCGAAAGATCATGTTTGAAAAAGTGCCTTCTGTGGAAAAATTATGTGAAGATCTAGCTCAAAACTTGAAAATTGAAGACGTGTCCGTAATTTCCAAGACTCCTATCAGAATCCCTACCAAGGCCCCCATAAGGATCACTGCTGAGCCTAGGGTAGCTCCCTTGATCATTACCAAGCCTGGTCCGATCCCGTACTCCTCCGACAAGGCTGTCCCTTGGAGCTATGGTAATGAGGTGTATATCCATGGTGTGAAACAAGAAGCCCTGAATGATAAGCCTGTCAAAATTTCCAGCCCTGACATTGACAATATTGTGGGGACCAGCAAAGTTACAAGAAGTGGAAGAATTTTCTCTCCGGAGATCTCTCCTGGTGCCAATATCTCAACTCAGGTCCCTGTTCCCGATTCAACTGCTGATGTGCAAGGGAAAAGGCCAATGCTGGAGCCAGTTCAGACACCGGTAGAAGCTACTACTGAAGAAGTCTCTCAGAAGGAAATGGATGAAATTCTGAAGATCATCCGGAAGAGTGATTACGATGTGATTGAACAGTTGGGGCACACTTCCTCCAAGATATCCATGCTATCATTGTTAACTTGTTCTGAGGCCCATGCTAAGGCTTTGATGAAGTTTCTAAAAGCGGCGCACGTACCACAAGAGATTTCTGTTAATCAATTTGAGAACTGTGTTGCAAGTTTGACAACGAACAACTACCTAGGGTTTTCTGATGCTGATCTGACTCCTGCTGGAAAGAGTCATAACAAAGCCTTGCACATCTCCATTGAGTGTAAGGGTACTACTTTGTCCCATGTGCTGGTGGATAATGGCTCCTCGCTGAATGTATTGCCTAAATTGGTGCTGGATAGACTTGATTCTGAAGGGATAGTGCTAATGCCCAGTAATGTGGTGGTAAAGGCTTTCGATGGGTCGAAGAGTACAGTCTATGGAGAGGTTGAGCTCCCAATCAGAGTGGGTTCTCAAACTTTCAACTCCTTGTTCTATGTGATGGATATCCACCCCGCCTATTCTTGCTTGCTCGGGCGTCCGTGGATACATGGGGCAGGTGCTGTGACATCTACTTTGCATCAGAAGCTGAAGTACCTTGCAAATGGCAAGATCGTCACTGTGCATGGGGAAGAAGAGTATGTGGTTAGTTGTGTGAATGAGTACAAGTATATCGAAGTGAACGGCGAATTCATCGAGACTCCTTGCCAGACTTTTGAATTGGTTCCTCAAGTTGTCTCTACCGCCAAGCACACTCCTACTGTTCCTAAAGTTACCCGGATCCCTTCAACAATGGCTTCTCTGAAGGATGCTAAGGCTGTAGTTGAAGAAGGTGGTTGTACTGTTTGGGGCCAACTCATTGATGTCCCGTATAAATCTGACAAACTTGGTTTAGGTTGTACTGCTGGAACTCAGAAGAATAATCATCACACCCGGCTTGGAGGATTAATGTCTCATTTCGTCAGCAAAGGAGTCAATGCCTTGGAAGATGGGGAGAACAACTGCAATCTAGACAAGTGGATCTTCCCGACACCTGATCATGGGCTGAACAACTGGAAGACCGAAGATGTTATCTCTATCTCCTTCAACCAGGAGTAATTGCAATTTTTCCTTTTTTTTTTATTGTTTTCTAGTCCAAGTTTCGGTTATGTAATTCAAACAATAAATTTCAAAGCCATATGCCTTGCCCGAGGCATAGTTGGTCCATTTGTTAGGGCTTGTCATGTCATAATCATATTTTCATTCAAATAAATCATTGGACGTTTCATATTCAAATATTGCGCTCTATGTTTTTGTTTTCTTTTGTCATATTATTAAAGCTATGTGTTCTTACACACACCCACATAATACACTGCAGATTCACATCCACTCTGGATCCCATTGATAACGACTCTGCTACTGCCAATTATGACTTTGATAATCCGATCTACCAAGCTGAGGATGAAGGCGACGAAGATTGTGAAGTGCCTAGAGAACTTGCCAGACTGTTAGAGCAAGAAGAAAGAGCCATACAGCCGCACGAAGAGCCGATTGAAGTTGTGAATCTTGGTACTGACGAAGAAAAGAAAGAAGTCAAGGTAGGCGCTGGGTTGGAAGACAGTGTCAAACAGAGACTAATCCAGATGTTACGAGACTATGTTGAGATTTTCGCTTGGTCTTACGAAGATATGCCTGGTCTTGATACTGATATTGTGGTGCACCGCTTACCAATCAAGGAGGACAGTCCTCCAGTGAAGCAGAAACTACGAAGAAGTAGACCTGATATGGCCAAAAAGATCAAAGACGAAGTTGAGAAACAGTTCAATGCTGGGTTTCTAAAGGTAGTGAGTTATCCACCATGGATCGCTAATATTGTGCCAGTACCTAAGAAGGATGGGAAAGTCAGAATGTGTGTTGACTATAGAGATCTGAATCGAGCAAGTCCAAAGGATGATTTTCCGCTGCCTCACATTGATACACTGGTGGACAGTACCGCACAATGCAAAGTGTTCTCTTTCATGGATGGCTTCTCCGGTTACAATCAAATCAAGATGGCACCAGAAGACATGGAGAAGACAACATTCACAACACCTTGGGGGACTTTTTGTTACAAGGTAATGCCTTTCGGTTTGAAGAACGCAGGGGCAACATATCAGCGTGCAATGGTAGCCTTGTTCCATGATATGATTCACCAAGAAATAGAAGTGTATGTGGATGATATGATCGCAAAATCTGACACTGAAGAGGAACACCTCATCCATTTACAAAAGCTTTTTGACAGGTTAAAGAAGTACAAATTGAGATTGAATCCGAACAAGTGCACTTTTGGGGCAAGATCCGGTAAGCTCCTAGGGTTCATCGTCAGCAGTAAAGGTATTGAAGTCGACCCGGCCAAAGTTAAAGCTATTCAAGAGATGCCTGCACCACGTACTGAGAAGGAAGTCCGGGGTTTCCTGGGACGTTTGAATTATATTGCAAGGTTTATTTCCCACCTGACAACTACTTGTGTACCAATCTTCAAATTGTTGAAGAAAGATCAAGTGATAAGATGGAATGACGAGTGTCAGTTAGCTTTTGACAAAATCAAGGAGTACCTTCAAGAACCTCCAGTTCTGATGCCACCAGTTGATGGAAGACCTTTGATAATGTACCTGACAGTATTAGAGAACTCAATGGGGTGTGTACTGGGGCAACATGACGAGTCTGGTCGAAAAGAGCATGCAATATACTACCTTAGCAAAAAGTTTACTGACTGTGAAACAAGATACTCACTGCTCGAGAAAACTTGCTGTGCTTTGGCATGGGCTGCTCGCCGACTAAGACAGTATATGTTGAACCATACTACTTTATTGATCTCTAAAATGGATCCCATCAAGTATGTTTTCGAGAAGCCCGCTCTCTCTGGACGAATAGCAAGATGGCAAATGATATTGACAGAGTACGACATTCAGTATACTACACAGAAGGCGATTAAAGGAAGTGTACTAGCGGATCATTTGGCTCATCAAGCGGTAGATGACTATCAGTCCATGAACTTTGAATTTCCAGATGAAGATATCATGCTTGTTACCGATTATGAAGAGCCTGGTCTGGATGAAGGACCTGAACCAGGATCCCGATGGACTATGGTTTTTGATGGAGCTTCGAATGCACTTGGCAATGGTATCGGCGCTGTAATTATTTCTCCTGAAGGTGGACATACACCATTCACTGCTAGACTATGCTTCGACTGCACCAACAATATGGCCGAATATGAAGCGTGCATCATGGGTCTCAAAGCCGCAATCGACTTGAGAATCAAATTTCTAGAAGTGTATGGAGACTCAGCCTTGGTAATCAGTCAGGTCAAAGGAGAGTGGGACACGAAGCATCCTAATCTCATCCCTTACAAGGAATATGTGTTAACTTTGATCCCTTATTTTGAAGAGGTTACTTTTGAGCATATTCCACGAGAAGAGAATCAATTGGCAGACGCGCTAGCTACCATGTCATCTATGTTCAAAGTTAGGTGGGACAATGAGGCACCCCTGATCATTATTGAAAGATTGGATGAACCGGCACATTGTTGCGAGGTTGTTACAGAAGGAGCAGACGAGAAACCTTGGTTCTATGAAGTGAAAAGATATCTTGAAGCCCAGGAATATCCTGAAGGGGCATCCATCAATGATAGGAAGTTTTTAAGAAGGTTCTCGGCCAAATTCTTCCTGAGTAATGGGATCTTATACAAACGCAATCATGACTCAACTTTGCTTCGTTGTGTGAACAAGAAGGAAGCAGAAGAAATAATGGAAGACATGCACGATGGTGTTTTCGGAACTCATTCCAGCGGGCATACTATGGCTAAAAAGATTTTGAGAGCAGGCTATTACTGGTCTACCATGGAGACTGATTGTCACCGTCATTCCAGGACTTGTCATAAGTGTCAAATTTATGCTGATAAAGTGCACGTACCTCCAGTTCCATTAAATGTCTTGACTGCTCCTTGGCCTTTTGCAATGTGGGGCATTGATATGATCGGGGAAATCAAGCCTACCGCTTCCAATGGGCATCGCTTTATCCTCGTGGCTATTGATTATTTTACAAAGTGGGTGGAAGCGGCCTCATTTGCTTCAGTAACCAAGAATGTTGTGGCTCGATTCATCAAGCATAATCTCATCTGTCGGTATGGCATCCCTGAAAGGATTATTACAGATAATGGTACCAATCTGAACAACAAAATGATCACCGAGCTCTGCATACAGTTCAAGATTAAACACCACAATTCTTCTCCATACAGACCAAAGATGAATGGCGCAGTGGAAGCCGCCAACAAAAATATAAAGAAGATTGTGCAGAAGATGACGGTGACATACAAAGATTGGCATGAGATGTTACCATTTGCTGTTCATGGTTATCGTACTTCTGCACGTACCTCAACTGGGGCAACTCCTTTCTCATTGGTTTATGGTATGGAGGCGGTCTTGCCTATCGAAGTTCAGATTCCTTCCCTGAGAATTATGAAAGAGGCAGATTTGGGCGAAGACGAGTGGATCCAGACTCGACTAGACCAGATAAACTTGATTGATGAGAAGAGGCTCGCGGCTGTATGTCATGGACAATTATATCAGAAACGTATGATCAAAGCATTTAATAAAAAGGTCAGGCACCAGGCATACCAGACTGGTGACTTGGTAATAAAGCGCATTATCCTTCCACAAGGTGATCCCAGGGGCAAGTGGACTCCAACGTATGAAGGACCATTTGTGATTAAGAAGATATTCTCTGGCGGAGCCATGATGCTCACCACAATGGATGGCGAGGACTTCCCGCACCCTGTGAATGCGGACATAGTCAAAAAATACTACGCATAAAATAGACCCGCTAGGTTGACATACCTAGGCAAAAATAAGGGCATCCTGACGAACCAAAAGGGTTCGGGCAAAAATTAGGGATATAAATATAAAAAATGTACACCCGGCAAGTCGAAAACCTGAAAGGGCGGCTTGGGCAAAAAAGGGTATCCCGGTAGGCTGAAAACCTGAAAAGGCGGTCTAGGCAAAAGTTAGGGATTAAAGCGTACGACTATGTCCCATTGGATCATCACTCGTCAATCTCCAATTAACTCTGTTACCAAGATCAAGTTCAAAAGGCACTAATCAATGCAATCGTCTTTTCCAAACAAGCAAGGGATGAGATATTCGAAGGCATAATGACAATAGCTGAGTCGAAACCCAATGAGATCACTTCCACATAGCTGTTTTTCTTTATTCTCTTTGCATTTCCTTTCAAAAATAGCACGACGATTTCCTCTTACTAGGAATTCTGTCTCCTTGTACTAATTCGCCTGTTATGGCACTTTTTCAAATCAATGCAAAATTACTTCAAGTTTACTTTTTTTACTTTCTCTGTTTTGAGTATGCAAGCGTCCAATGATAATTTTGAATGAACATATGTATTTTGACCATGACTAGTGCTTGCCAGAGTATTCCTACATTCACAGGAAACAGGAAAAACAATAGAGTAACATCAAAATCATCCAGGTGCCCTCCCATAGTCAATAATATGGAAGTATCCCCACAGAGCAATTCTCAAGAAGATATCTTCAAACATACTCGTCCAACAAAGACACATCTCCCCAACAGAGTTTACATCTACCGGCTCTCCAACGCTTTGCTCTTCTCCAACATGGTCTACTAATATCTTCTATCCCCAGTCAGGATCCATCAAATTACTATTCATCTCCAAGCAGAAATCATAAATCCCCAGATGCATCTCCAAGGAAAGATCGAAACATCAAACTCACAATGACATAGAGATTTATCTTCTTCTCAATCAAGATGCTTCGAATAACATAAATCATATACATCACATACATATTCCTACATTGCATGCAGTTATAATTCATACATAACATACAAAGTGTCTCATTTATTTTGAGGGACTCATTACATAATACATGCATCATGACATTGCATGAAGGCTAACTATACCTATTGCAGGACACAGGTACAGACAAATGAACAAAATCTCCAACTTTCCAAGATCTAATTCAGTTACTACGAACGGTACTGACACGGTCAACACTCAAAGATCTAATTCATTTACCACGAACGGTAATGAAACGATCATTTTCAAAGATCTAATTCAGTTACTACGAATGGTACTGACACGGTCAACACTCGAAGATCTAATTCACTTACCACGAACGGTAATGACACGATCACTTTCAAAGATCTAATTCAGTTACTACGAACGGTACTGACACGGTCAACTCCCAGAGATCTAATTCTATCATCACGAACGGTGTAGACACGATCACTGACCTTCCCAGTCCAATTCAGTTACTACGAACGGTACTGACACGACAAGAGAATCTAATTCTATCATCACGAACGAGGTAGACACGATTATCTCTCTAAGATCTAATTCGGTTACTACGAACGGTACTGACACGATCGACCTTTAAAGAGATCTAATTCCATCATCACGAATAATGTGGACACGGTCAACTTTTTCCTAAGTCTAATTCAGTTACTGCGAACGGTACTGACACGACCAACTCTCAAAGATCCAATTCATCTACTACGAACAGTAATGACACGATCAACATTCAAACAACTACTTCTCAAACACTTCTAATGCATGATCTACTGGATGGCATCTTTAAGCCCATCTCCGGCAAAAGTCCCTACTTCAGTGAGGGCAAATTTATGGGTATTCTAGTGTTCAATCCTCTTCTACCCTCAGATCCCGACAGGCATACATGCCAGTCTACATCTTCAGATATAAGAAGATTGAACAGGGGCAGCTGTCATACCCCAAAATTTGCCCACTCAAGATCATTTGAATATCAAAGTCTCAAATGAGTAGATGCTCTCCTAATCAACTACCCTTCAAACTAGGGTTTTGTTCTTCTCAAAGAAAAGTCAACTTCTGACACCTCAAGTGGACTTCGTGGATTCTTATATGTTTCAAAGAGATCCCATACCAAGTTTCAAGCCTCGATTCAAAAGATTGCTCATTCAATGGCCCGAACGACCAATAATCGACTGGTTAACCTAAAAGTCAAACTATGGTCAAACCACAGTCAAAACTCCCGATTCTAGGGAAACGTTAACATTTCTATGTTATATTCATCATTTGATCAAAATTTGACCATGATTCATCAAGAAAAAGGTCCAAAATCATCAAAGGAAAAGGTTACTAAATTAGGGTTTTAAAGGGAAAGTCAACGGAAATTTGACCGATCATAACTCTCACATGGTTCATCAAAAATTGCCCAACCAAAGCCTATTCTCAAGGAAATTTCATTTTTCTACAACTTTGATGTTGGGTCTAAAGTCAAGAAATGCACCAGTTGGATGATACAGGCCAAAACATGACAGGTCCTCTTAGGGACTCGCAAAAAGCAGTTTTCTCGCACAAGCCATATCGTCAAGATAAAACCTCCAAATGAGAAAAAGTTTCCAAAGTAGCTTGTAGAGGACATCATAAGCTTTCCAAAAAGTCCTAGAACACCTTCATACGATAAAAATTGGATGATTTATGATCGATGCAAGTTGGACAAAGTTTGAGAAATGCATAAAACCACAATTGAGAAATTTTGTTTTTTTTTTAGCAATGGGCCTATACTTCATTGTTGACCACGAAATTGCATCTTCATAAGAGGCCCATGGATTAATTTTCATTTATTTTATGGATTTATTCTATTAATTTTGTAATTTATTAATTTAAATTCAATTTTAAAAGAAATAAAATCATAATTTAATGGTAAAGAGATCATGTGTGTCATTTCCAAATATTTAAGGACCCCACATGTGTGCAAAAGTCGTGTGAAAATATGAAAGGAAGGTTTGAGACAAAATCTTGAAGTTTTGGAAAGTTTTCAAAAAATGTTTTGGAAAGAAATCATGACATTTCCACACTTTGATGACAATGATTCTTTCCATTTTGTTTCAACCCTAAATTTGGTCCATATATAATCACAAATCATGCAGCCACAAGACAAGAGAGGGTAGCCGCTCAAGCATCGTTCAAAAACTCCAAAAATTATAAAAAAAGGCATTATTTTCGTTTTCAGATTCCCGGCCATTATCAGTTCCAACCAAGCATTCCAATCTCTTCCTGGATTAATTTAGAGTAAGTTTGGGGCGATGCATGATTCCCATATTGCATAGACACTATAATCATGCTTGTTCATATTATTTTTTCTTTTTATTTTCGTTTTCCATATTTCAATAAGTTTTAATTTGGTTCGATGCTTTTAATGTGTTTATGGTGACATGTAGAACAGGTTTAACGTATAATACGAAAGCTTTGAGCCTTGTATGGAGAAACACCATGGTTAGGGCTTTAAGCTAGGGCGTTTTCGTGCACCATGTTATAGACCGTTTCCGGCCCAAACGACCCCACCAATGGATTCGTAAGGGTCGAATTAGGGGAGTAGGATCCTTTTTATTCGTTTAATTGTGTTATTTTGCAGGTTTGTAAATGTCCAGGAATTGCTACAAAAATATATTTGCAGGGCTGTAGTTAAATGGTAGCAAATCCGCAGCTATTTACTTGCAGAACAAAGGCATTGGAGAAGATGATGACATGGCAAGCTTGGTCTCTCCTTTGACCGCATGCGCCGTATTGTGATTGGCCAGTCAAAACTTCTCCCATCTCTCTCCAGCGCTGATTCGTTCGTTCCAATAAATGGGGCCCAGCGTTTGACTATCAATTTGAAAGACCATTGGACACACGTTTTGAACTTATACGTTTTTGTTTGACAGATTAACAAAGCAATGAACACAGCACAGGTGGTCAGTGCGTTTTGCCAATTACCCCCAGATCCTGGGTTCGATCCACAGCATGACCAATTTTTCTTTTTTTCTTTTTCATATGCTTTCTTTTACAAATTGATAAGTAGTAATTAGGTTTATATAATTTAGTGGTAAATTAAAATAATTAGCTTCTAACCATTAGGATTAATTTATTAATATTGGAATTAGGACTAACATTAAATTTTAGTTTAATTAATCAAACTTTTTATTTATTTATTAATTTAACTTAATATAATTAAGATATAAATTAATTAGGTTTTAACTAGTTTAATTACATTAAAATAAAAATAATTAGTTTCTAGTTTTTCTTTTTATTTTATTTTAACTTTAGATATAATTTTAATTTATGATTTAATCAAACAATTTTAATTTAGTTTAATTTGCTAATTAACCATCAAATCATTTTAATAATTTTCGATTTCTTCTCTCATCTCAAAATCCCGTGTATGGCGCATGTTTGATTTAACTTATTTATTTTATTCAAGATATTAGAATGTACATAGGTGAAAAAATGTAAAAATCATAGTGAATATCTTTATGTTTCTGCACTTTATTTTCTGTATATATTTAACTGCTAGATGTATGCTTAGGATTGTATGAAAAGACTAAATAATTGAACGTTAGCTCACCTAATTCAATATAACATAACTGAATTCAACTCACGTGATTGATGCACTCACTCACCCTTAGGGTACGCCCCTCTTTGGTTGCCTTCGATTATAAGGTCGTGTCCCTCGAAATGTAGAGGTACCCATTAGCAAAGGTCCCTCGATATAAAATCGTCACTAAGTCCCTCGATGACCCTCGATTGTTGCCTACGAAAAAGTGACGATCGTCCCTTCGAAATTGCTAAGGGTACCTCTATCATGTTGCCTTCAACGACCTCGATGACCCTTCGATGACCCGCACGTCCAATATAACAAGGATTTCCTACTTCTATATAGTATGGATAATCCTGGGAATCATAAAAATTACATAAAAAGACCAATCAATTAGGGTAGTGCTCTTAAACTGCCTAGCTCAATAAAAACATCTTTTTCAATACTATTTCAAAAGACTAAGGCTACGCATTTACGCTAAAGTCCTTATGCTCCTTTCAAAACAAACAAACAAACATGAGCTAAGCAAGTTAAGAGCCCGTAGATAACTACGGATGAAAAGGGTGCTTACACCTTCCCTTTTCATAACTTACCCCCCGAGCCCGCTTTCTTTCAAAAGGGTCTTTTTCTGTACTTTTTGCCCTTCCTAACATTGGACAAAATAAAAGTCGGTGGCGACACTTGCTCACCGCAACATTGGTTGCATTATAAAAATAAAAGTCAGTTCACCGAGTTACAATATGCAATGAGGCCAACATCGACTAAATGCATGTGGTACCAACAGGACATAAACCCTCATCATAATGCCAATAAATAGAGGCAATAACAAGGCATAAGCCTCCAACGATTCTCCAATTTAGGCCAACGACATAGCATAAGCCCTCAACAATGCAATGTATGCGACATCGACATGAAACAATATGATTATGCAACCATGAGGCATAAGCCTTCTACAAACGCTAATATAGACCATCACCTCATCATCATCATACAACCATATTATACAATTACAAACAACATTCAGCAAACAAGGTTACAATGTCTTCCTCAAACAATCATCCATTACAATGCATAACTTAGAAAATTCAAGTATCCAGTTTTCATCAAAACTCGTCTCAAAGACCATTCAAACGATTCTACTAAATTATGGAAAATTCACTAATACTCATGATAAATCACTATTGTCCAAGACCTAATTCAATTTTCAAAAATGTAAATTTTTTTCTTCTAGGGCTCGCTAAGCGGACTATCGATTATGCAGAAAAATTCTGCTACAGCCAGCTACTGCCCAAGCCACTTTTTCCACCAAAAATTCATCTTAAACAGTCCAGTTTTACGAAAGAATCATATATTCATGTTCCTCTATTCATATAACATCTATTGGGATCATAAAAATGCAATTATACAACGTCATTTTCAACACCAAATTTATGATCAAAACCCAAAATTTTGCAAAAACTAACAACAAGACCAAATTTCATGATGAATTAGAAGCAATACAACATATATATAACACATAGCAACAAGAAATTGTCATCAAACATACACAATCATCTAATCTATGAAATTCCCATTCCATACCTAAGAATATCAACATAGAACCAAAATCCCATTCCTATCTACAATTCATCATACCCAACCTTATAGAGTTAGAACCCCACCCTAACATTGGATTGGTGATTATCTACTCTTACAACGGATTCCTTATCCTAGCCTATTTGTGCATCTTCTCCTCTTTTACGATAACTTCTCTTTTCACGTTCTCTAACTTTTCTTCTCAATTCTCTTTTTCTCTTTTGTTTTTAGTTAACCCCTTACTAACTTCTATCTCACTAATGGGCTTAACAACAACACTCCCACTATTTATCATGCTAATACAACATAGGTCCAACTAATTATATAATCGTTTATTCTATTATTATTATTATTATTATTATTATTATTATTATTATTATTATTATTAACTTCTAATAAATTATCATAACCTCTAATTAACACAATTTCACAAATAAACCACAATTCTACCAAATAATTCATAAAATTAATTAAATAATCGAATAAAATTAGAAAATAATTAAATAACCATGTTTTTAAAAATAATACAAAAAAAACCAAGTTTTCAGATTATTTACCAAAGTTTCTAGGTTTGGGATACCGGAAAGGTGAATGCGCCAAATGAAATGGCATAATAGTGTGAATAATAGGTGTATGCGCCATTTTATTTGGCTTGCCCTAATTAGTCAAGCATTTGCGCCAAATGAAATGGCGCATTAGGCTATGTTTTTTTGTTTTAGCCATACCAAATGGCGCCTTAGGCCATTGGTATTTTTTTTTTAATTTTTATAATTAACATTTAGAAACACATGTTTTGACTGCCGGTAATAGAAATCGAAAAAACGGGTCTATATAAAAAACCGGAAATAACAAATTTTATTACTTTTAGGGTTTGGATACAACGAAAACAACTGATTATCGAAAACCTAACAAAATGCCTAATGTCTTCCATTGCCAAGATAACCATCTGTTCCGCACGGAGGTCTTGTTATCACACGTCGAGGACGTTCGAGGACGGTTGTTGATGTCGCCGTGAACCCTAGGACCACCCCTACCCCTTCGTGGTTCTTGTTGTGATTGTGTAGCTGGGCCTGCAAGTGTGTTGTTCCGATGGTCGCTGTCAATGAATTCGTCAACGCCACCATAATTTCCCGGAAACCGACTGTCGTAAAGTCGGTTACCCAAGCCCTCAAAAGTGCTAAATATGGTGGGGGAGTAGGTTGGGATACGACTTCCGGAAAGTAACACCGAGCAACACTTGTACTACCTTGATAAAGCCCAAATTGATTGGACGGTGTTGCAAACCCAAAGGGTGTACCGTGGTGAGATGATTCAGCATGTGGACCATTGTCAGGACTTAGATGGAGGCTTGACGAACCAGCCTCAATGTTATGGCCAAACAACCTTGTGTACCCTACAAAGGCAAGTGGTTTTTAATGGGTATGGTATTGGCTTGTGTGCTGGTGTTGGCTCTCATCTTGATTGTTTGGTTGGGACTGTGTTTGGAAGAGATTTTGTTGGTGGTTGTTGCGGTTGGAACGGGACGAAGTTTGGAACAAATTTTTTTGTTACTAGGTGTACTGATATTGTTCTTCTTGTTCTCGTTGTTGTTGTTCTTGTTGTTGTTGTTGTTCCTGTTGATGTTGTTATTGTGGTAGGATATAGTTGTGAACGCGGGGGTCTATCAAGTAGAACGGATCTGTCACAAATAAATTAGGGGTGGTAATGGTACGGTACCAACTCATGTATTGTGCGAACGGTTTCATCTCACGATCACTCACGGGGAAGTTGAGGACATATTGGCGACGGTCTTTCCACATCTGGCGCCATTCGGGTGCGAAATCCTTCCAATTTTGATGATTCCACCGATCGTTTACTCGTTTAAGGTGCCATACTCCCAAGTCAACTGGAGGATCAGGTATACCTTGATGCATTCCGAACTGGAGTTTGACCCGGTCACTATGATGCATCTCCATGATGTTGTACCTAATGAGGCAAGTTTTTGCAGTCCAAATAGCTGCATCTGCACCTCTTGGTTCATGGTCGCATTCCAGATACGGTCTCCAGATAAACTGCATGTATAAGACTTATACATTATTTCGGTCAAATATTTATAAAAAAGACACCTATAAAAGAGGAAATTAATTTAACTTATACATCCTCATTTTAACATAAATTTATCCAGAGAAGCATCTTCGTATTCACACTAGACAGAACCTAGGGATACATTTCCATTTTCACACCAAACAATAATTTTTTACTTTATTTTAGAGATACTCTAATGTGATTAACGATGCGTTATAGCTATACTATTCAATTTATATAAATTAAGCCTTGCACTAATCAAATATTATATATATATATATATATATATATATATATATATATATATATATATATATATATATATATATATATATATATGTATATAAATGAATAAATTTGGAATACACAAAGAAGTCAAAATAAAGTACAAACGATTATAGTTCTCCTGCTACAAATATTATGTACTACTGCGTATGTCGAGTTTAGACCCGTATGTTCCTATGATGCCTCTTGTACTGTAGTGTCGTGCATGCTTCCTCGACATCTAGAATGTCCCTCACCTTATAGCCATCCAGAAAGACTCATTTGTCTATACCTTCCTGTCTAAGCTCCATGATACATCGTTATCTAGGCAACACATCAACAACCTCCTCCTCTAGTATCTCCTAATGAGTTAGCCTATGTGGATCACCCAAAGCATTAGGTGTCATATAAGTGAAGGGAAATCACGTTAAAATATGCAGCGGGAAAAATTTCTCTTTAGTGAATTCTTATGAATGATGCATGATCAGTGATAAAACTATTACCTCTAGTGGAGATGAATACCTTTAAAGGAGAATCAGAGAAATAGCCAAGAGCGTTGAATGGAGAAAAATGCCTATACTCAGTACACATGAATATAATACATTTAATATCAGTGCTAGGTTTTACGAATGAAGACTGAGATAGAGAGAGAGAGAGAGAGAGAGAGAGTTTCACAAAACGAATTTCATCAAGTGTAAAAGCTTTTGCACAAGGGTTCTATTTATAAAATAACTTTTCTTTAAAATGCCCATTCATATATTGTTGCAATATGAATGAGCATTTTCAATTTTTTGTAAAGTGTTTTTCCACCACTTAAGATAGAATGAACAATAGCATAAAATCTTTAGTTAACCAAATTCGATCAATTGACATACGAGCCAACCAATACGAACCCACATGTATATATTTTTGGAGAATTTAACTTGTCACCCCCTAGTTATACTTGACACTTCACATATTTGACTATTTTCCAAAATGCCTATCAATAAATTTGAGTCAAAAATGCGAACGAAATTTCTGATAATTCATGTTAAATTTCTAATAACATATCAAATTGTAGATAGTTCATTTTTAAATTGTCGATATTAAATTTTATTAGTATTTTTAAAATTTTCCATAAAAACTCATACATTTCAAAATATTTGATAAAAAATACATGATTTTTTCTTGAAAATTTCAAACTTTCTTATAAAAACTCATGAAATTTTTATATCAAAAATCTCAATAGTTTTGATATTTTTTCAAAACTAGTAACAAACCCGTGCGTTCGCACGGGTTCTGGTACGTGACGCGCATTTGTTTCGGATATATATTTTTTAATAAAAAAATATCTGGTTATCTGTGAAAAAATAATAATTAAATGTATAATTAATAAAAAAATATTTTGATCAGTAACTACATGTCCCGTTAATAATCAATATTTTGATCAATAACTTCATATCTCGTTCGTAATTATTTATAAACAAAAAACACTCATTTTTCTTATAACAAATTATCACAAAAAAACATCAACTTTATTTCATTTAATATATTTTTCAATCTTTTTAATTTTTTACAAATAAGACAATTGTTTTATAAGAGAAAACACAATTTAAAAATATATATTCAATATATTTTTAATAGGATCCTTTAAAAAGTGGTGTACTACATCTATGAAAATTGTATCCAACTTTTTCTCAAACAATAAAACAAATATTTTATTTTTACATGATTTTTTATTGCTGACATGAAAAATGGAAGTGAATAAAAGTTAAAAAAATGCATTGGAAATATTCGTAAAGAATAAGCTATACTATTATCAAAACTAACATGGATAGATACCTTAACACAGTGAGCTAACATTTAAATAAAATAAATGATCACTGACCACAACCTTTAATTATATCAAAAATGCTTACTAAAAAAAAACATTAATACAAATAAATTTAACATGCACCAGAACATATATATCAATATATGAAGTATTAAAAATGCTTAATACGTGACCACCTTGCTCAGCATAGAAGCTAGTAGATTCCAGAATCACACCAACATTGCCATCAGTATTAACATAAGGGTAGATAGACAGAAGTGTAGATTCCAGAATCACGCCAACATCGCCATCAGTAATTTGCTCGTTAACGATTAGATCATTGTCGCCTGAACTTATATAACAGAAAAAATATAAGCCATAACTTGAGTTAGCCAATGACAGATTTGCCAATGACACTCATCAATCTTTTTTCATCTATGCCATAATCTCGAATTTCTTGAATAAGGACATCACTGACATCAATTAGCATTCGTCCGTGTTTTAAATCCTTACCTGAAAAATCAAAATAGTATGGTGACTACAAGTTTATGATTATCATATATAATTACATGGCTTATACAAGAAGAATGACAACGCTGAAATTTGAGATTGTAATTAAGCTATATCATGTTAAATTAGACACATCAAGCTTCAACCGGACCGGACAATGATTATGATCTAAACGAATTGAATCCAACCCAACAAATAGCGGATATTTCGACATCCACATAACCAGTCCCAAATGCTTATGGATAATGGAGAAGGTAATGCAATTTTAACCAACTATATAATTTCCCAACAATACTTCCAAACATAAACTCATTTAAACACATCTTAAGAGGAATGCAGTTACACTTAAGAAATGGTATCAAATCCACAAGAGCTTTCTCATCATTATAAGTCTACATCCATGGCTTAATAGGGACACAATTTTTCAGGTTGTATGCAACTATCAAGAGCATGGCCACTTAAGCACATAACTTTTGCAGAATTCTCCTCGTTAAGCTCATCTTTTAGCTGACTATAACAATAGACCATAAAATCATTAAAGTGCACGAAGATATAACATCTACCATCAGAGAAACATAGTAGTATATATAGTTTTTCTATAAATAAAGTGTTACTACATCACTGAACCAAGCATAAATCATAAAATGTTGTTACATTGCAAATAAAGGAGTTTTGTCAAATACCTGGTGCAGCATTAGATGAAAACATTAAAAACTTGTAGTAGTATCTTAGTTGGTCTGTATAGGCTCTTGATATAAATGAAGGGATATATTCTGATATAGGTATCTAAGTATAGTTAATTCTGTTTATCATGACATTGATATATAATAAATTGAGATTTGAGATTTATATATAGAATCAAAACATTGGATAAGTATCTATTACCCTATACTCTGATCAAAACACTCAGTATATACCTGGAACACGAAATAGATTAGTTTATTTAATAGATGATAAAATTCAGCCTCGAATCCGTAACAACATGATCAAACAGTAGCACTGAGCCAACAAATCATTCCCGGTGTTAAAGAAATATATGTGGGCCACTTTGCACCATTCATCACCTGATATAAGACAAAGGCACATTCATCACAAATAGCAACCCAATCCATCTTTGCACCATCCAACTTAGGATCAATTTTTTGAAGATATTCAGTAATAACCTGAAATTAAAGAAAGGATCAGGTATCAACATTATATGCACTGGTATAGAATCTTCAAAATATGGAGATCCTTGTACCAAAATTCTCTTTCAAAGAATAAAATGAAATGTCTGTGCCTAGCTAATTCTACAGAACCGAAAGAAAGCGGAATAAACATCAAAACCATACTCACATCTCAAGACCATATGACATTGATTACATTGCACATACATACATTGATAGTATCGATGTACCCTTCGACATCCTAATAATCAAAAACCAAAGAGTTTTCAGTTTTGACATAAAGAAAAAGAAGCTTGAAAGGGTGATGATATTTAAAAACAATATCATGAGCAAAAGTCCTCGCTGATAAAGAGTTTGTCGTAAATATTGTATATTCTGCTTCGGCTCATAAAGTTAGAATAATATATTTAAATGAGTTATTTTTTGTATCCTAGTTAGAACTACTTCAAAGTGTATCAGGAATATTTTCTACAACTTCTTTTATATGAAACTAAATTGTATCAAGTAATAGGTAACGATTCGGGATGATATTAGAATCCCCGAAAATCAGCAATTTGAAAATGAAAATCTTTAAAGCTTATTACCTGATCCAACAATAGTATCAATCTCATCGAAGAAAAGAATAGTTTGAACATCAGATCCTGTTACTTCTTTAAGAACGGCCTTCAGCCTATCTTTGAATTCTCCCATGTATTTTGTTCCAGTTCTGTCAACAACAGCCTAAGTATTTTGATAAAGCACATACCTTATGGTTCATCAAAGCTTAAGGAACATCTCCTTGCACGATTCTTTAAAGCACATACCCTAAGACCATCACCAGCTGAACCACCCCAATCAAAAACAGCAGCACCAATATGATAAAATCTGATACTTCATAGCTAGCCGGAGTGGGAGCCTGTGATCCTGCACGGGAAAATTTGAAAAGATCACTCTCAATTACAATGGCATAAGAATTTAAGATACCAAAATAGACAGTAACTATTCAAGGCCCCAGCATCTTGAAAATAGAGTTATCAGAAAGAAGATCAAATTTAAAATACATTTTGGAACCCCGCCGTCATATATCGCCTGGCTTGCTCAAATTGCGGCCTGCTTAAGAGGATGTTGCGCTTGGGGATGCATCAATGCAGCATGGACACCACCCATCTTTCTCATGGCTATCTGCCTCTCGTAGGTTAGAATATCAGTTGCGGACAGACCTGGCAAAGGCACGGCAGCAGGTGGAGGAAGAGGATTTGAAGCAGTTCCAGGTGTAGTCGGCTTGCTCCCTCAGAGCACTGTATTTAAACACAAACAATATCACTGGCAATAAGACCGGTGCAAATTATATTCATGAATAATAAATAATTAGTAGAGATATAAAGTAATTGCAATTCCTTTATATTTCATTGAGCATAGGTTATGAAAGCATGTATCAGGAAAGTCTACAGAGGGAATATATATTAGGAAAGTCGTTTCAGTTAGAGAAGGCGAAATAGCGTCGTCGATTTATTATCATTTTGATTCCTTACAAACATAATATGTGATATACCTGATATACAATGAAACACTTCAGTAATAATTAAAAAGTCACGAATTATGCTCTTTTGGGGCACGAATAGTCCATAAGTAACCGTATACCAGAAACTTGCAGATAGAGAAAATGACTAACATAATTTCCTAACGGATTCTCCAAAAGAATCAGAAAAGAATAATTATCACCTTCTTTGTCTCCTCAAACTTAATCTCCATCTCAATTCTCAACAATCTTCAAGAACATCATTCATTCTTCAATCTGCAAAACAGTAAAACCAAAATCACAAAACTTATAAGTCACGATAGATGTACAAATTCTAAACATTCACACAGAACTTATTTGATATTCACCTGCTAACATTTCAAATATTTGACTATGACTATCAATTGGCCGTTCAAGTTGATGCGCGAAAACAGGCTGATAATGACAATGACTATCAAAAGTATAGCAGTGAAGTAGCCGGACGGATGAAAAGCCTTTGTTGCGGCGTTCAGGTTGATGCGCGAAAATAGGCAGATAATGATTATGACTATAAAAAGTATAGCAGTGAAGTAGCCGAACGGATGAAAAGCCTTTGTTGCAGCGTCGAAAATGGAACCGGAATCACATTAGAAGCATTTGTTGCAGCGTTTAAAATTAGTTCGTGGAAATAAAGTTACTAACCTGGTTAGCAGCATATGATCTTTTAGGAGCATTATCAGTATGCTCCAAGCCAAGATACTACTCCCAAGCACCATATACGTCTCTTCTCTGTCAAAAGACACAATAATAGGACAGTGTACAGTAAATACAAGTTTCAATATATGAAAATGGTATTAAATGTAAATTAGCTAATAGTATTGTTTAGTAAGAAAAGTTAAAGTACAAATGAATCACCTGAATGTGACTTGATACAACGTTAGATCTCACCGATTTGCTGTGACTTTGAGCATCACCAACATCATCATCAATTTTCACGACCGTAACCCTCAACAACAACCATCAACGGTTCAGAATCAACATCACCATATCATCAGCAAACGTGTTCATCATCACTATCAACATCATATTCATCGTCGCGAACTCAGCAACAAACCCTCAACGAACAACAAACCCTTCAACCAACAACCGAATTCAATAACAAAACTGCATGCACAGAAATCTGAAGAAGAAGAAGAACGATATCAGAGAAAGGGAGACCGGATCTTTCGCCGGAGAAGAGAAGAGGAAATCGCTGCGCGTCCGTGTGAAAGAAGGAAAGCCATTATTGTGAGGATTTAGAAAGAGAATGAGAAGAAAGAAGAGGGTTTAGGGTTAGGGATATGAGAGGAAAGATGAGATTTAATAGAAAGAGAAAGAGAAAGAGAGACCGTGAAAAGACTTGAGTAAAAGTAGGAGAAAGATTATATTTTTCTTTTCAAGAAAAATACAAATTAAAAGATTTGAAGAAGGTTGTCTTTGGCTCAGCTCAAACGTGATAACACAACATAGAGTAAAGAATAGCAACCAAGGTGTCCACGTGGAACAATATGGAAGCAAAGGGGCAATTCGGTATTTTCCAGGGCAGTTAACTTTCTTATATTGTAGATTGCTTATATAGTTTTGACATTTTCGATATTTACTCATATTTTATAAAACCAATAACTTTAAATAAAAACGCACTATAAGCGGAAGTCTCAAGTAAATCCTCGTATTTTATAGTTAGATTAATCCATAATATAAGTCAGCTTAAAATAATAGTTTGTCGAGGGATATACGATGATGTACTGTACAACCTTAATTCTTAAATTAACCACCTGAATAGTTGTTGAGATGCGTGTTAGTGATACTAGTAATAGTATCTGTTCAAATGGGAAAACAACAAAATTTCAATAGCGTATAGATTTATAAACGTAGCTTTCCGGTTGATAGAAAGAACACGCGGAAGTTATGCAGTGTCTTGTTATGAACTATGGAGAACCTCACGATGATGCACACATGTTACCCACCGTCTAGAATACTGTCACAACAAATACAAAATTATCCTCACAAAAAAATTAGGAAAATTATTCTTGTTTGTAGTCACTTAACTTAATTAATTAATGGGTTTTTTTTTTATCGATTTAGCTTTTATAATTTAAAATTAAATTAATTTACAAGATGAGTTTAAAGGTAATTCACTGATCATATTAATTTTTTTAAATTGAAATTATATTTTAATTTGATATATGATAGTAATTGATTGATAATATAAAAATATTTTTTTTCCTCTTACAAGATAAAATAAGTGTTGAAAAATACAATATATACTACTGGTACATGTCTCTATTAATGATGAGGGGTGAAGGGCCCATGTTAAACAATAATTCAAGATCCTATAGCGAAGCTTTCATGCTAAAAGAAAGAAAAAAAAAACATATCTTTATAGAAATTTAACAAAGTTTACTAAGAGTTCATAAGTTTGAGTAAAAGATATGAAAAAAACTTAGATATAATTTTTTAGGTGTGTTTTTATTATTTTTAATAGAAATATAATAAGAATATAATTTTTTTTCTTATATATATAATGTTTTTATCATATTTTAATTGAAAAATAATAAAAATTATTATTAAAAAATTATATCTAAATTTTCTTTATATATATATATATATATATATATATATATATATATATATATATATATATATATATATATATATAACCTTTTTTTTTAAGAGAAGAAAATTCTACTTACATCTCCAATTAAACTATTATTGCTCAATGCTCATCATCTAGAGTAAAAAACCTTTTCTTTTATAAAATCAATTAAACTCATTATTGCTCGTATTTGTCCATGGTGAATTTAACACTAGACTACTCTATAAAAAAAATTATACATTGACGGTGTCAATTATTTATATACATACATCTAATAAAATCATATCATAGTGTTATTTTTATTGGTTTGTTCTTAAAATATAGCCTTAAATATTTATATATATTATAATTTAATTAAATGCATGTGTAAAATAATTTTTTCATATCAATTTACGAGTATTATTCTCTCAAAAAATCTAATTAAGATCCAAAAATACAATAAAACTAAACAAGAAAACTAACCATTAATATCTCTATTTTTATCATTCACTGCAATTTTTGGTGTAATTTATATACAATTTACCACCCAAAAACAAAAACTCCTATAAAAATATAAGGAGAAAATCAAAGTGAAGCAATGAGGGGATCATCATCATGATGAGAAAAAAGAGCATAATCATCATCATATTCACATTCAGATTCAGATTCACAAGCTTTCCATAACCGTTGATTATAATCTTCCATTTTCTTATAAGGTACAAATTGGGTCCTACAAAGCGGACACGTCTTCTGATCATGATCAATCCAACTGTCCACACATCTCTTGTGAAAAATATGTTTACAATTCGTCATACACCTGATCTCTTCCTCGCCGGCAAATTCGTTCAGACACACCGCGCACTCCACTGATTTCGAATCTTCGGCAAGGTCACGGAAGTTGACGACGGGGAGGAATTCGCGGATGAGGGTTGCGGAGAGGGTGGGATGGTCGGAGTGTGATTCCGACGAGGTGGCGGTGGAGATGTCGGAGAGGTGGAGGAGAGAGAGGAAGGAGATGGCTAAGGATCGTAGAAAGGCGAAGAGAGAGAGAAGGTGGAGGAAGAGGTTGGAAACGGAGACTTCAGGGTATCTTATCGGGAATCCCATTCTATTGAAGGAAGTTGGAGAGAGGAATGAAAGAGTTTATCTGTGTTTGGAGAATGAGGTGGGTGGGATATTTATATTGGTTAAATGAGTTGATAAACTTATTGTCTGACGGGGTTAATAGAGAAAGACGTTTTTTTTATACAGGCAATAAAGAAAGACCTGTTACTCTGTTAGATATGTGTGCGGGGTTGGAGGACGGTGAAATGGAGAATAATGTGGAAAAGTAAACCAATTTTTTTGTCGTCTAAGTAAGGAAAGTTTATGGAGTATTATGAACAAATTGTCAAAATAATATGCTAACAAAATCCAATTAGGCCAACTAGTTCTTAAATAGATTAAAAATGTGAATTTAAATTGGATTTTAAAAGGAGGATTTTTTATATTTTTTGTTTTGTTAAAAAAACAAATAATACTTTAATTATTTTGAATAAGTTTTCTTCTTTGAGTTAACGAAAGTATGCAAGTTTGTAAATTATTTTTTATTTTTTGAATTAATTATTTTATGGATAATACTAACGAGTGTCCTATGGGCACTGGATAAAAGATTAAAAAGGTAAGTTGAACATTGTTTAATAAAGTAAAAAGATAAATTTTTTACCTAAAATATATGTAATCAATACATGAAAACATAGACAATTAACTTTTTTTTTAAAGAATATTGTGTATATTCAATGCATTGAATTTACATATTTTTTTTATTAAAAATGCTTAATTAGTGACTCGTTACCATCACCCTTATTTTATTACTTAAAATTATTTCGAGAATGACAGTTTATTAAGTATTTTGTTGGATCGATTACAATAGTTTAGTAATTTTCTTATAGTTTATAATTCAAGTTGTACTTAGAAAAGTATTTTAGTTTAGTGATTTTATTATAGTTTATAATTTATGCTGTATTTGAAAAGTATTTTGGTATAAATTAATGGATCTCGTATCACTATGATCTCAATCTATCAATATAATATATAAGAATGTCAATTTGATTAATCTCAATGGACATCTGCAAAAATATCGATAATGGAAATTGTTCTGGACTGGGCCAAGGTTAGGCCCACTATGATTTTCGGCCCAATAAACCTCAGAGGCCCACGTTCCTCTGCAGCCCTCCTACGCAGATAGGATGCCCACCTTAGACATGCTCGGCACTCCTATGTCCCCGAACATATGACACCGATATGCTCGGCACTGACGACCCCGCGAACACCTTCGTTGCCGAGGACTCTGCTCCGCGCAGGGTTCCTTCATATCCAACCCTCCGAACAACTCGGATTCCACGTGGCTCCTGAAAGACCGCGTCTCCCTGGAACTTCGGAGCGGTTAACCAGGACAGAGGGCATACACGCACCTCCGATATTTCCGCTCAGGAAACCTGGCAGTCTCCTAGTTGGGCTTGGGATCCAACCCAATAGCGAGATCATGGCCCAGCGCTGGGGGCTATATATACCCTCTTTGATTAGAGGGTCAGGTATTCAATTCTTACTCTCTTAGCTAGTACTTGCGCTCCTTTGCTCGTCAACTTACTTTGGCATTGGAGTACCTTGCAGGTACACCCCCCCTTTCTTCTTCCTAGAAAATCCAGTCCGAGCAGCCTACGAAGATTCTTCTGATCAGGTACGATCAGTAACACCTTCGTTGCCGAGGACTCTGCTCCGCGCAGGGTTCCTTCATATCCAACCCTCCGAACAACTCGGATTCCACGTGGCTCCTGAAAGACCGCGTCTCCCTGGAACTTCGGAGCGGTTAACCAGGACAGAGGGCATACACGCACCTCCGATATTTCCGCTCAGGAAACCTGGCAGTCTCCTAGTTGGGCTTGGGATCCAACCCAATAGCGAGATCATGGCCCAGCGCTGGGGGCTATATATACCCTCTTTGATTAGAGGGTCAGGTATTCAATTCTTACTCTCTTAGCTAGTACTTGCGCTCCTTTGCTCGTCAACTTACTTTGGCATTGGAGTACCTTGCAGGTACACCCCCCCTTTCTCCTTCCTAGAAGATCCAGTCCGAGCAGCCTACGACGATTCTTCTGATCAGGTACGATCAGTGGCGCCGTATGTGGGAATCTTGCTTCCCCATCTTTAAAGAACAAAGATCAAAGCTAATCATCTCCAATCGTCATGGCTGACAACAACAACAACGTCCCAAACGTTGACCCTTTCCTCCTTCACGAGCTGATCGAGGAATCCTCCCGCGAGCTAGCTAATCATCGTCGGGGGGATCGTCGGCGACAAAGGTCCGGGCATGAAACCCAGGACACTCAGCTGTTGCAGGTCCTACAACAGGTCCAGAATGTTGACCATGTTCCTCCAGAAGGGCACGTTCAGAACGGCGAGCAGATCAGAACGACCAACGTGCCGGAACATGCCCAGAATGTGAATGAGACCGACCTGCGAGACGGGCAACATGCTTCCTCATTCACCCACACCTCCGAGAGGCGGAGAGCCCGTCATGGAGAAGAAGAGGAACCGCTCAACATTCCCGAGGATGCTGACCCCATCACCGTCCGCTTGCTCAAAGAAATACAATTGACGAACAGCCTCCTCGGAATTCAGGACGACCGAATTCACGAACTGGAAAGACAGCGACGACGTCGCCCCTCTCCGCGGAGGCACTACAGGTCACGCTCCTATTCCTCCTCGCGCTCACCGCCGAGAAGATACCGTCGGCGTTCCCCGTCCTCTTCAAGGTCTCCCCCGAGAAGACATCGCCGCCGGAGGACTCGTTCCCGTTCTCCACCCAGAAAGAACAGGAAGAACCAGAAACCTGAAACCGCTGAACAAAGAAACCCCTCTCCCGAACAGGGCCGTCGGGGCCCCTCCAAGGCTGCGTTGGGTGACAACCAAGAGGATTCCCGACGAAACAGGCACTACCGTTCACCAGGACCGAGCGACGAGGAGGACTTCCGCAGCCCCTTGTCCGCCAATATCCGGAGAGCCCACCTCCCTCGGGGGATGGAAAAACCGCCAGTATTGGACCAATACGACGGAACCACTGACCCCGACGACCATATTCGGAGCATCGAAGCGGTCATGGACTATCACGTCGTCAGAGGCTCGATCAAGTGCCGCATTTTCCCGACCACCCTCAGGAAGGGAGCGATGAATTGGTACAGGAACCTCCCTTCGAACTCCATCCATTCCTGGACTGAGCTCAAAGAACTCTTCTTGAGCCACTTCACAGCCTCCCGACGACAACCGAAATCGGAAGCCAATCTCGAGGCCGTGGTACAAGGACCCAACGAACCTCTTCGAGATTACCTCGAAAGATTCAACAAGGAGGCCGTCCAAGTGCAGACAGAAGACTACATGAAGAGGTATATCTTGGAGCGAGGACTTCTCCCCGGCAGTGACTTCAAGAAGGCCATTAAGATTGAGAAGGTGCACTCGATGAATGCCCTCCTCCGCAAAGCAAAGGCATTCATCGATTTTGAGGAAGGCGAGGCAGCCGCGATCAAAGCCTCGAGGGGCAGTGATGCCGCTCGCAGCTCCAACCTCGAGGATCCGGGGTCACGCCGAGGACAAGACAAAAGAAGGGACGACAGGTCCCGAGATGTCAAAGAACGGCGAGGACCAGCCGGGCGTTTCAACTACTACCGTGAGCATTCCGTTTAGTACCTGGATGGATTTTTTATTGGTGGGGGTAGGGAGGTCTGAGAATGCTCGGCATTTATTAGGGTTGGCTTCTATTCCTCGTTCTGTTAAATAGAAGCCGAGGAACTTGCCCGCCCGTACTCCGAAGGTGCACTTCTCTGGATTGAAGCGCATCCTGCAGGACCTGGCCTGCTCGAAGACCCGCTTGAGATGCAGCGTGTGGTCGGAGTCTTCTCGAGATTTGACGATCATGTCGTCCATATACACCTCGAGCGTGTCGCCGATTTCTCCTCGGAAGACTCTGTTCATCATCCGCTGGTAAGTTGCCCCGGCATTTTTGAGTCCGAAGGGCATTACGTTGTAGTAATAATTGCCCGATTCGGTCATGAAAGCCGTGCATTGCTTGTCGCATTTCGCCATGGGAATCTGGTTGTAACCAGAATAAGCGTCCATGAAGGACAACAGTTTATAGCCGGCCGAGTTGTCGACCAGTCTATCAATATTAGGTAAAGGGTAGGCGTCTTTTGGACATGCCCGGTTAACATCAGTATAATCAACACACATTCTCCATTTTCCATTAGATTTTTTAACAAGTACAACATTTGAGAGCCAAGTTGAATACTTGGCCTCGGAAATAAAATTTGCCTCTAGGAGGTCTTTTACAGCTTTCTCGGCAGCCTCCGCTTTCTCGGGAGACTGCCGACGCCTACGTTGTACTACGGCCTTGGCGGTTGGATTGATGGAGAGGTGGTGGCAGGCGACCTCAGGGTCGAGTCCGGGCATCTCTGCGGCGCTCCAGGCGAACAGGTCGGCATTGGCTCGAAGGCAAGCTACAAGTTGTTTCCTCGGTAGGTCAGGGATGCCTTTGCCGATCTTCACTGCTCTGTCGGGGTTGTCTCCCAGGGGGATCAGCTCGAAATCTCCGTCGGGGACAGGCCGGACGGGATGAGGGGCCTTTGATTGTGTTTCTTCCCCGGTCTTTAGTTCTTCTTGTGTGAACCTCGCATCGAGGTCGACTGAGCTGACGTTGGCCGTTGGAACCTGATCTTCCCGAGGATGCTTGTCTTCGGCTCTTGGTTTTTTGTTGGAGCTGGTCGGAGGGGCGATCAGCTCTAGTCCTTTGACGGATGCATCGAAGATCCTCCTCGCAGCTTCAATGTCGGCGTTGATGGTGGCCACTTTCCCTGTCCTCGTGTAGAACTTCATCTTCAGATGGACCGTGGAGGGCACGGCGGTTAGCTCGGCCAGTGTTGGGCGTCCGATGATGCAGTTGTACAATGTTTTGCAGTCGATTACCAAAAACCTGGTTTTGACTTGCCTGGACGCTTCTCCTTCCCCGAAGGTGACAATCAGCTCGACGTAGCCCCATGGTTTGGTGGTGGCTCCGTTAAAACCTTGGAGGTCGGAACCCACATAGGGAGTGAGGTGCGAGTCATCCAGCTGAAGTGTTTGGAAGAGGTGGGAGTACATGATGTCGACCGAACTACCTTCATCTACCAGGACCCGTCGAACATCGAAGTTTGCCATTCTGGCTCGGACGAGGAGGGGAATGGTGGCGTTTGGAGCTCCGCCGGGCAGTTCTTCGAGGTAGAAAGTGATCGGCTCTGACTTTCCTCGGAATTTCCGCAGAGTAGGGCCGAGATCGGCATTGGCGCTGAGCAGCTCGTCGAACTTTCTCTTGACTGAACTGACGGTGAGAGAGCCGGGGTCCCCGCCGTTAGAGATGACCATTGCGGTGGGGAAATGTTCCCAGGTGCTGAGGGCGGTCGTCACGCCGACCGAAGGGATGAAGTCTTCCGGTCGGGTTACGGACAGTGCGACTTGAAGCGGTCTGCTGTCTGGTGAGTTCCCCTCGTCAGAGTTTCGAGGGATGTCTCTTCTGGGGGGTTCTCCCTTCTTGGTGTATCTTGCCAGGTGGCCCTCTTTGATCAGGGTCTCTATGGCATCTTTGAGATTTATGCATTCGTCGGTCATATGCCCGTGACTTTTGTGATACTTGCAGTATTTGGACTTGTCCGTCCCCGGTCTTGTAGGATTTGACTTCGGGGGCCTGATGTTGGATTTCTTGAACTCGGCGTTCTGGCAGTCGGCCAGGATTTCTTGATCTGTGTTTGTGTTTATCTGGTCAAGAAGCTGTGACTTTACCTGATGCCCGGGTCGGGGAGATGCTCGATGAGATGGCTCCTCGTCGGCCAGATGTGCCCGGAGGAACAGCCTGTGGAGGGACGAAACGTCGCGCGTGGGCGACACGCGCTGACGTGGCATAGGTAATAATGGCCTAGGGTCTAGGAGGCGGCGCTTGTCAGGAGAAGCGACGCTTCGCCTTCCGAGCCCTTTTCCTATAAAAGGGGGCGAATCCTCTCATTTGGAAGTTTCACTCTCTCTGTTTACCTGCTCGGCATCAGACAGGCGTTCCTCGGAAGATACTCCTCCAGATTGTTCACCATACCGTTCGTCTACCGAGAAGCTCATCCGGTTATCATCATCATGTCTTCGCGTAAGTCCGCTTCCCTCTTCGTTGCTTTATTTTTCTTAGGGTTTGTGCGCTTTATTTTCGTGGTCGTCGTCGCCGTAAACGTAGGCCGGGTCCGACGAGAGGTCGTTGCTTCCTCCCTGGGTTATCCAGGCGATGCCCGGGGGTTAGCGTGGGTCGGTGGACCAGATGACGTACGCGTTGGACCGTTGTGCCTGTTCGGATGCGATTTTTCGTTGTCGTGTCACGTCATTTTGCGAGTCCTCGGCTGACGGGCGTCTTTCCTCGATGGGGGTTTAGCCGGGGGCTCCGCCGCTCCTGCTCTACCCTTTCACTTGCATTGCGGTGGAAGGGTGGATTTGATGAACTGTCGAATTCACTTTCTCCCTTCTGCGTGCAGGTGAATCTGATTCGAGCGCTAGCTCGGAGTCCAGCTCGGGATCTGATTCGTCGTGGAGTAGTGAGTCGGACGCCTCAACGGCCACAAGTTCAGACGTCGAGATCATCGAGGATCAAAATGCGCCCTCTCTAATTAACGACGACCATGTTGATTCTCCCGGTCCGGGCGCCGAGGGAGGGGTGTCCCCAATGCCCTTGTTTAGTTACGAATGCACGGTTGCGGCCGACTGGATAGCCGAGGAAGCCTTAACGGTCGCTTCCCGATACACTGAGTCTTTAGACGGGGTCTTTACAGAAATCGAGGTTTTGAGAGAGGGCGAAGCGCCGAATTACCAAGTGACGTGCCCGTCTCAGGACGAGCGCATATGCTCTCGGTTTGACGGGGATGGCTTTGCGATGTACGAGTATGTGTTCGAGGAGCTCGGCTTCCGACTGCCCTTCTCCGACTTTCAGAAATCGATGATGGCGTTTCTAAATTTGGCGCCGTCCCAATTGCATCCCAATGCTTTTGCTTTTATGCGAGCATTCGAGATTGTCTGTGATTATCTGGGTATTGGTGCCACGACCGCATTGTTCGGCCGGTGTTTTCGTGTTCAAAGGCAGGCGGCAGACGGGCGATATGGTTGGGTCTCGTTCAAAAATGCCGAGCGGAAGCTCTTCGGGATGTACACTGACTCTGTGAAAGGTTTCAAGGACCGATACTTTGTCGTTCGCCCGCTCAGCCCGACGGCTTACTACGATGTGCCGGATTCCGTGGTCCTTCGTGACGCCGAGGGGGAGTTAGTGAGGGGTGAGGACGGGCAGGTAGCAAGGGAATTCTGTACGAGGTTCCCGTTTTTCTGGTGGAAAGGTCACTTCTCGTCTCCCCCTAAACATTACGTTTGGGAAGATGGGGACCTGGACGAGCAAGACGCAGAGTCTTACTCGGTCCTATGCAAATATGTAGACAGCTTTACTATGTCCCGGTGGGTGACGAGGAATGGGAGTCCCGTATTGGACGAGAATGGTGTGCCGGTCGTGGAGCAGCGGCCTATTAATACCAAGGCTTTGCTATCTTGTCGGACTCCCGAGGAGACTCGGGCGTTGTTAGGTCGTGCCTATTCACCCTGCTTTCCCTTTTCTGTCTTGTGTTTTCGCTAACTTCTTTTATTTTTTCTTTGCAGATGCCATGCCGGAGAAGGAGGACCCAGTCCTGAAGATGGCTCTGGATGCAAGGAGGAATCAGAAGAAGAAAAATCGGGGAACTGGTGCTGCAGAGAACTCGGCCTCTGCAGGTTCTCCTCGGATGAAGGAGGACGAGAGGGGTCCCAAGAGACCTCGTGCTACCGAGGGGGGACGCCATGAGCCGTCGAGCTTAGGTCCCGAGCGTGGTTTTGCATTGCCTCCTTGCTACAAGGATGGAAGTTATTTTGAGAAGTTTCCCCTGGTTACTTCCCCTGATGAAGCTCGTCGGATCTGTGAGATGGACCCTCCGTCCCTTCAGAAACAGCTGGCGCGCGACGGTGCCGCCGTGATGAGGGTTTTGGGGATGGCCCAAGTGTTAGCCAATGGTAGCTCGGGCTCGTCCGAGGCCCTGAAGGAGGCGGAGGCGGCAAAGAAGACTGCCGAGGATAGGGTGAAGACCCTGGAGACTGATCGCAAGGAGTTGAAGAGAAAGATAGACGCGGTTCTCAAGCAGAAGGACGGGGAGATTGCGGCGGAAAAGAAAAAGCTCGCCGACCTTCAGCTTGAGTGGGCTCCTGATCGGTCACCATTTCTACTTAATTTCGTCATACATTCGGCATAAGATCGCCATACTTGGTAACACTTTGTGGTTGTTTTTAAGTATTTTTCTTTAATTCATCTAATTCTAGTTATTCAATGAGCAATGTATTTTTATGTCGTTTTCTTTGTCAATTAGGTGCTTTTGATCTCGTTTGGTAATGGTTTCAGGTTAGCTTCAGAGTGATGGAAGATCGCGTGGCCAAAAGATGTGAAGAAAGAAGCAAAAAGCAAGGAAAAAGCATATGGGCAGAGGCGGACACGGTCTGACCGTGTCACCTGACACGGCCGTGTCAGGCCTCAAGAAGAATTGATCTCCCAGACCAGAAGCGGACACGGTCTGCCCGTGTCAAGGGACACGGCCGTGTCAGCGGTGCGGGCAGAATTTCTGAGTTTTGGTTTTTCCAATCTTTTTAAAGTTCAGGGGCAGTTTGGGTATTGCGGGGGAGATCTGAAAACCTAGAGGGATTAAAAGAGGATGGATAGACAAAGAGAAGACTTTTTTGGATCGTACGATAGAATTCACAAGAAAGGAGAGATAGCTTCATCAAGGATTGGGAAGACGAAGAGATTCAACGGTGGACACCATTGAAGATCCGAGTTCTCTTAATTGTTGTAATGTCTAAACTCTTTGATTCTGTTTTCTTGAATATTATGAGAGGCTAAACCCCCCAATGCCAGGGGGGTGTCCCTGATTTGCATTGTAATGACTCTGAATATCGTTGTTCTTTAATCAAGCTTTCATATTTTGCAATTTAATTGTTTAATGTTTTTATTGCTTTCTTTGTCGGCAAAACAAGATTGATCCACGGTTAACAATCTGTAGGACTACGGTTGTTAAGGTTTTTAAACAATTAAATCTTATTGTTATCACCTAGGCCTAGGGATACCGTAAGGTTATTTGAAAAATTCTTGATTATTTACATCTTTGGTTCACAAGCCTTGTTTCTAAGGACTTAGGCATTAGGGTTGCAAACCAAAAGGTTTTCACTAAGGACTTAGGAAAACACCCTTAAGAACAAATAGTTGCATTCTATGAACTTGTTGAAGAGATCTTTTTACAGAGTCATTATAAGGAAGATCAAACACCTACCCTGGCATTACCTCAAATTACATCTAAAAAGTCAAACTTTAATTTCAGCTTATTTTTATTATTTCTTTTATTTAAATTTACTTATTGCATTATAACAAAACACCTATTTGCTCTTTTGTCTAATTGACTTAAATAATTTATATTTCCTACGCAATCCTCGTGATCGATACTTGGGGTAAAACCCATTATAACTACACCGGTGAAAATAGTACACTTGCTATTTTTCCGATCAGCTCCCTCGGCTGACGAGTCGTCGGATGTGGCCGCTCTGCAGACTAGGGCTGAATTTGTGGAGAAGATAGATAGCCTGAAGATAAGCTTGGCTGACATGGCTGAAGTCGGTTTTGAGCGTGCTGTCCGTCAACTGAGGCTTCTAAACCCTGGTTTGAAGGAGGATAATATCGGGCTTTCTTCGAAGATTGTGGACGACGCGTTGGTGCCCGAGTCTCCAGAGAGTGAAGAGTAGATAGTGGTCCTGGGCCTGCGTGCCCTTCTTCTTCGGCCTGCGTGCCATTTTATCTTTTGTTGGGTAATGCCCGGAGTACTTTGGGGGCCTGCGTGCCCGGCCTTTTGATTGTAACCTTTGGATATCGTCGACCAAGTTGGTCGGCAATTTTAATGTTTTATAATTTTGCTTGCTTATATCTGTTTATCTGCACTTTCGGCGTTATCGTTGTATGCTCGTGTTTTGATAACTTTCCTGTTGTGCTCGTATGACGGGGTATCTCCTCCATACTTAGAATATTTTTCGATTGCTTTAGGTAACTGATGACTTTTGCTCGGATACGCCGGAGAGCTACCTATATACTTGTGATATTATCGGTTTTGTGGACTATGCTCGGCCTAGATTGATTGCCCGGGCGTGTTGAGTACGGCCCGGGTGCGCAGAGCATGTGTGCGCTTTTAGTGAGCGCGAGACCGCGGTTGTGGCCAAGCGTTCGCGGTGTGAACGATCCCATCGCGAGCTGGGGTTCTGCCATACAGGTACTTCCACGGAGGGTCTAGGTGTAGAATCCGCCGAAGGGTCGGTCCGCCCATCTGACGAGGGGAATCGACAGTTGCTGTCGTGGAATACTCACGTCCGTACCGACGACGTGGATCCGTGCCCGTCTGTTACCTGAGTTTGTGCCAGGGGCCGGGCGTTTTAGTTTATGTTTAACTGTAATAACGTCTGAGTTTTTCAGCGTTCCAGGGTCGAGCAAGTTTTTCGCCGAGAAGATTCTCGAGGTAGTAGGCGCCGTTCTCGGTTTTGTCATAAACTCGGTATGGGCCTTCCCAGTTTGGGGCTAGTTTGCCCTCGCGCGAGTCTTTCTTGTTTCTGCGGAGCACTAGGGCGCCGATTTCAAATTCGCGCTTTATAACTTTGGCGTTATGGCGAAGAGCTATTCGCTGTTTTAGTTTAGCTTCTCGGAGGGAGGATCCTGCTCGGATCTCCTCTACCATATCGAGCTCTTCCCTCATGGCCTCGTCGTTAAGTTCTTCCTCGAGGGGGGATTCGGTGCGCCGAGAAGGTTCTCGGATTTCCACGGGGATTACGGCTTCGGTGCCGTAGGTTAATCTGAAAGGAGTCTCGCCTGTGCTCGAATGGGGCGTCGTTCTATACGCCCAAAGCACACTATGTAGTTCTTCGACCCAGGCTTTTTTAGCCTCGCCGAGCCTCCTTTTCAGGCCTCGGAGGATCACTCGGTTGGCCGCCTCCGCCTGCCCGTTCGTTTGAGGGTGTTCGACTGAGGTGAAGTGCTGTTTTGTGCCGAGCTTGGCCACGAATTCTTGGAACTTCCTGTCAGTAAATTGGGTGCCGTTGTCGGTGATTATAGCCTGTGGCACCCCGAACCGAGCGAGTATGTTCCGTTTGTAGAAGCGTAGCACGTTTTGAGACGTGATCTTGGCGAGAGGTTCGGCCTCTATCCATTTCATGAAGTAATCCACGGCGACCACCAGGTATTTATTTTGGTACGATCCGACCGGGAAAGGGCCGAGGAGGTCCATTCCCCAGGTGGAGAAAGGCCAAGGAGAGGAGAGGGATTTAAGCTCGTTGGGGGGAGCTAGGTGCATGTCGGCATGCCGCTGACATCTGTCGCATTTCTGGACATGCTCTTTGGCGTCCTGCTGCATAGTCGGCCAGTAATAGCCGGCTCTGAGGGCTTTCCTCGCCAGCGAGCGGCCGCCGAGATGCTGGCCGTTGATCCCTTCGTGAAGCTCTTGTAGTACTTCCAGTGCTTGCGAGCTGTCGATGCATTTAAGGAGGGGAACGGAGAAGCCCCGTCGATAGAGTTTATTTTCGATGACTGTGTACGAGCAGGCTCTCCTTTTAATGGTTGAGGCTTCCTTCGGGTCGTCGGGAAGCTCGCCGTTTGTGATGTATCTGTACACCGGGGTCATCCAGCAATGGTCGTCTCCGATGGCAAACACTTGTATGGTTTGCGGGTTTTTGCCTATGCTTGGATCGGATAAGATTTCTTGTATCACCGATTTATTCCCTCCCTTCTTTCGCGTGCTCGCAAGCTTGGATAAGAGGTCGGCCCGCGAGTTGTGTTCCCGAGGGATGTGTGCGACGTCTGCCTTTGTGAATCCTTTCATTTTTTCTTTGACGAGCGATAGATACTCGGCTAGTGTGTCGTTTTTGGCCTGGTAATCGCCGCTAACTTGGGACGCGACCAGTTGTGAGTCGGTATAAATCATGACTTCCCGAGCGCCCACGTCCTCGGCAAGGCGTAGGCCCGCTAGGAGGGCTTCGTACTCGGCCTGGTTGTTCGATGTGGTGAAGGAGAGGACTAAGGATACCTCGATGACGAGCCCCTCGTCGTTCTCCAAGATGATACCGGCTCCGCTGCCCGCGTGGCTTGAGGCGCCATCAACATAGATGGTCCACTTATTCTCGGTGGGTGTTGGGGAGTTGGAGATCGTCGTCATCTCGGCTACGAAGTCGGCGAGTGCTTGGGCTTTTAACGCTTTCCTGCCCTCGTATTGTATGTCAAACTCGGACAGTTCGAGGGACCATCTCAACATTCTCCCGGCCATGTCTGGTCGGCCGAGAAGCTGTTTGATCGGTTGGTCTGTCCGGACGATAATAGTGTGGGCGAGGAAGTAGTACCTCAGTCTTCTGGCGGCCGTTATTAGGGCCAGCGCGATTTTTTCTATCTGTTGATAGCGGACCTCGGGCCCTTGTAGGGCTTTGCTAGTGAAGTACACTGGCTTCTGCCCGTCTTCCGTCTCTCGGATCAGTGCCGCGCTGGCCGCCTCGCCTGAAACGGCCAAGTAGAGATAGAGAACCTCGTTGCTGTCTGGTCGGGATAGCACCGGGGGTTTGGAGAGCACTTGTTTGAGGTGGGATAGTGCTTGTTCGCATTCCTCGGACCACTCGAAAGCTGCTTCCTTCCGAAGAAGCTTAAAGAATGGAAGTGCATGCTGGGCGGATTTCGCGACGAAGCGGGATAATGCCGTGAGCATTCCGTTTAGTACCTGGATGGATTTTTTATTGGTGGGGGCAGGGAGGTCTGAGAATGCTCGGCATTTATCAGGGTTGGCTTCTATTCCTCGTTCTGTTAAATAGAAGCCGAGGAACTTGCCCGCCCGTACTCCGAAGGTGCACTTCTCTGGATTGAAGCGCATCCTGCAGGACCTGGCCTGCTCGAAGACCCGCTTGAGATGCAGCGTGTGGTCGGAGTCTTCTCGAGATTTGACGATCATGTCGTCCATATACACCTCGAGCGTGTCGCCGATTTCTCCTCGGAAGACTCTGTTCATCATCCGCTGGTAAGTTGCCCCGGCATTTTTGAGTCCGAAGGGCATTACGTTGTAGTAATAATTGCCCGATTCGGTCATGAAAGCCGTGCATTGCTTGTCGCATTTCGCCATGGGAATCTGGTTGTAACCAGAATAAGCGTCCATGAAGGACAACAGTTTATAGCCGGCCGAGTTGTCGACCAGTCTATCAATATTAGGTAAAGGGTAGGCGTCTTTTGGACATGCCCGGTTAACATCAGTATAATCAACACACATTCTCCATTTTCCATTAGATTTTTTAACAAGTACAACATTTGAGAGCCAAGTTAAATACTTGGCCTCGGAAATAAAATTTGCCTCTAGGAGGTCTTTTACAGCTTTCTCGGCAGCCTCCGCTTTCTCGGGAGACTGCCGACGCCTACGTTGTACTACGGCCTTGGCGGTTGGATTGATGGAGAGGTGGTGGCAGGCGACCTCAGGGTCGAGTCCGGGCATCTCTGCGGCGCTCCAGGCGAACAGGTCGGCATTGGCTCGAAGGCAAGCTACAAGTTGTTTCCTCGGTAGGTCAGGGATGCCTTTGCCGATCTTCACTGCTCTGTCGGGGTTGTCTCCCAGGGGGATCAGCTCGAAATCTCCGTCGGGGACAGGCCGGACGGGATGAGGGGCCTTTGATTGTGTTTCTTCCCCGGTCTTTAGTTCTTCTTGTGTGAACCTCGCATCGAGGTCGACTGAGCTGACGTTGGCCGTTGGAACCTGATCTTCCCGAGGATGCTTGTCTTCGGCTCTTGGTTTTTTGTTGGAGCTGGTCGGAGGGGCGATCAGCTCTAGTCCTTTGACGGATGCATCGAAGATCCTCCTCGCAGCTTCAATGTCGGCGTTGATGGTGGCCACTTTCCCTGTCCTCGTGTAGAACTTCATCTTCAGATGGACCGTGGAGGGCACGGCGGTTAGCTCGGCCAGTGTTGGGCGTCCGATGATGCAGTTGTACAATGTTTTGCAGTCGATTACCAAAAACCTGGTTTTGACTTGCCTGGACGCTTCTCCTTCCCCGAAGGTGACAATCAGCTCGACGTAGCCCCATGGTTTGGTGGTGGCTCCGTTAAAACCTTGGAGGTCGGAACCCACATAGGGAGTGAGGTGCGAGTCATCCAGCTGAAGTGTTTGGAAGAGGTGGGAGTACATGATGTCGACCGAACTACCTTCATCTACCAGGACCCGTCGAACATCGAAGTTTGCCATTCTGGCTCGGACGAGGAGGGGAATGGTGGCGTTTGGAGCTCCGCTGGGCAGTTCTTCGAGGTAGAAAGTGATTGGCTCTGACTTTCCTCGGAATTTCCGCAGAGTAGGGCCGAGATCGGCATTGGCGCTGAGTAGCTCGTCAAACTTTCTCTTGACTGAACTGACGGTGAGAGAGCCGGGGTCCCCGCCGTTGGAGATGACCATTGCGGTGGGGAAATGCTCCCAGGTGCTGAGGGCGGTCGTCACGCCGACCGAAGGGATGAAGTCTTCCGGTCGGGTTACGGACAGTGCGACTTGAAGCGGTTTGCTGTCTGGTGAGTTCCCCTCGTCAGAGTTTCGAGGGATGTCTCTTCTGGGGGGTTCTCCCTTCTTGGTGTATCTTGCCAGGTGGCCCTCTTTGATCAGGGTCTCTATGGCATCTTTGAGATTTATGCATTCGTCGGTCATATGCCCGTGACTTTTGTGATACTTGCAGTATTTGGACTTGTCCGTCCCCGGTCTTGTAGGATTTGACTTCGGGGGCCTGATGTTGGATTTCTTGAACTCGGCGTTCTGGCAGTCGGCCAGGATTTTCTCCCGGGAGGTGTTCAAAGGAGTGTAGTCGTTGAAACGCCCGGCTGGTCCTCGCCGTTCTTTGACATCTCGGGACCTGTCGTCCCTTCTTTTGTCTTGTCCTCGGCGTGACCCCGGATCCTCGAGGTTGGAGCTGCGAGCGGCATCACTGCCCCTCGAGGCTTTGATCGCGGCTGCCTCGCCTTCCTCAAAATCGATGAATGCCTTTGCTTTGCGGAGGAGGGCATTCATCGAGTGCACCTTCTCAATCTTAATGGCCTTCTTGAAGTCACTGCCGGGGAGAAGTCCTCGCTCCAAGATATACCTCTTCATGTAGTCTTCTGTCTGCACTTGGACGGCCTCCTTGTTGAATCTTTCAAGGTAATCTCGAAGAGGTTCGTTGGGTCCTTGTACCACGGCCTCGAGATTGGCTTCCGATTTCGGTTGTCGTCGGGAGGCTGTGAAGTGGCTCAAGAAGAGTTCTTTGAGCTCGGTCCAGGAATGGATGGAGTTCGAAGGGAGGTTCCTGTACCAATTCATCGCTCCCTTCCTGAGGGTGGTCGGGAAAATGCGGCACTTGATCGAGCCTCTGACGACGTGATAGTCCATGACCGCTTCGATGCTCCGAATATGGTCGTCGGGGTCAGTGGTTCCGTCGTATTGGTCCAATACTGGCGGTTTTTCCATCCCCCGAGGGAGGTGGGCTCTCCGGATATTGGCGGACAAGGGGCTGCGGAAGTCCTCCTCGTCGCTCGGTCCTGGTGAACGGTAGTGCCTGTTTCGTCGGGAATCCTCTTGGTTGTCACCCAACGCAGCTTTGGAGGGGCCCCGACGGCCCTGTTCGGGAGATGGGCTTCTTTGTTCAGCGGTTTCAGGTTTCTGGTTCTTCCTGTTCTTTCTGGGTGGAGAACGGGAACGAGTCCTCCGGCGGCGATGTCTTCTCGGGGGAGACCTTGAAGAGGACGGGGAACGCCGACGGTACCTTCTCGGCGGTGAGCGCGAGGAGGAATAGGAGCGTGACCTGTAGTGCCTCCGCGGAGAGGGGCGACTGATCGTACCTGATCAGAAGAATCGTCGTAGGCTGCTCGGAATGGATCTTCTAGGAAGGAGAAAGGGGGGGTGTACCTGCAAGGCACTCCAATGCCAAAGTAAGTTGACGAGCAAAGGAGCGCAAGTACTAGCTAAGAGAGTAAGAATTGAATACCTGACCCTCTAATCAAAGAGGGTATATATAGCCCCCAGCGCTGGGCCATGATCTCGCTATTGGGTTGGATCCCAAGCCCAACTAGGAGACTGCCAGGTTTCCTGAGCGGAAATATCGGAGGTGCGTGTATGCCCTCTGTCCTGGTTAACCGCTCCGAAGTTCCAGGGAGACGCGGTCTTTCAGGAGCCACGTGGAATCCGAGTTGTTCGGAGGGTTGGATATGAAGGAACCCTGCGCGGAGCAGAGTCCTCGGCAACGAAGGTGTTCGCGGGGTCGTCAGTGCCGAGCATATCGGTGTCATATGTTCGGGGACATAGGAGTGCCGAGCATGTCTAAGGTGGGCATCCTATCTGCGTAGGAGGGCTGCAGAGGAACGTGGGCCTCTGAGGTTTATTGGGCCGAAAATCATAGTGGGCCTAACCTTGGCCCAGTCCAGAACATATATATATATATATATATATATATATATATATATATATATATATATATATATATATATATATATATATATATATATGGGTGCGAGTATAAACACCTTACTACCCATTTTGCCCCACACGTGTATATATATATATATATATATATATATATATATATATATATATATATATATATATATATATATATATATATATATATATATATATATATATATATATATATATGGACGGTTCCAAGGCCCAGTCCCTATTTTTCTGTACTCCCATCAATTTAATAGCCGGTTTTTAGACAAAATTAGGTGCAAAATTAGTAAAAATAAGGTGTGAAAATTAAAACAGATGAATAATAAATGGTGTGGAGTTTTTGTCCAGGCTGCCTATAATTTTTGGCTCCGCCACTATATATATATATATAAGGCAGGCCGACATGGAGATAAAGGAATAGGTAGAGAGCATGGTCGACGATTTAGGATTGATCCTGAAGACTCTCAAACTGAAAGACCACCCTCCTAGCCGGTCGACTTATATTCTCCAGCTCGGCAGGCACTATCCTCCAGCTCGGCAGATATCTCCCTTCAGCGAGGCCGGAGTCGCTTTTCCAAGTCGACCATGACGGTTACATGTATGTGAAAGTTTGTCACCGTTACAGGAGTTACAGTTCTTTAATGGGTGACAGTGGGGGTTACTTACAGCGCTCATTATGGAGGGACTCCAAGGTTTCTCCATTAATGCTACTGATTATTGCTCCTCGGACTATAAATAAGGCTCCCGAATGAGGGATAAAGAAGACACGCTTCATCTTGAGCTTGCATCAAGTGTACTGCTCGAATCCCTAAAATGATAAGTCTATCAATTCATTTGTGACCTCTCTGGAATTCATTTCTAGGAGGTATTCCAAAAGTGTTCTGCATGAACATTTGGCGCCTACCGTGGGGCCTATGTAAAACTTTCCCAGACCCCATATTCTCTCATATTCATCTTCACTTTCAAGATGTTCACACCTTCACCCAGTAGTGATAATCATCCGTCTGACATGGTCTAGCTACTAACCATGGTGGAGGCATTAAGGCAACAGAATAAAAGTCTCCAAGACACTGTCCAAATGCCGCAAACCCAGACAATTCAAGAGGACGAATTTGTAGAAGAACCATTTGACATCCATCCTTTGGCATAGGTCGTCTGGGAGGATACGGTGCCATAGAACTTCAATCCCCCGCCCTTGCCTTCCTTTGATGGCAAGAGCGACCCCCGGGAGCACATTATTGTTGTAAATAATCAGATGGCTATACTCAAAGCCTCAGACTCTCGAAAATGTAAACTGATGGCAGAGACCTTGAAAGACGTTGTGCTATGCTGGTACATGAGTTTTCCCATAGCATCTGTCCTAGGGTATTGTGACCTGGCTCGAAAGAAGGTTCGACACTTCTTAGGCAACTAACATCGAAAGGTGTCCACCACCAGCCTTTTAATGTGTGATAGGGGTCGGTTGAGTCCCCCCGGGAGTATATGGCCCATTTCAAGAGGAAACCACTAAGGTCTCTCATTCGAATCGAAAAATATTCGTTGGGGCTTTCCAGAACGGTCTAAAGGCCGGCCACTTCAAGGAGTCATTGGAACAAAAACCGGCTTCCGACATGGAAGAAGTGATGAACCTCAAGATTGCTACGTCAAGGACTAAGAGAGAAACATGGAGAAGCGACATTGAGATGCTTAGGAGAAGTCTCACAATAAGCTGGACAAGAGCACCCCGTAGAAGGAAAGACAATGATACCAACCACGTCGTCATAGCCTGTGAGTACCAGGTCATAGGTTCCTTGATGACAATGAGGTATCTTTCACTCCCCTTAATGCAATAAGATCCAATATATTACGGGAGGTAGATCACTTGGGGCTCATGGTTAGGCCTCCCCGAGCACTGGCATTCAGAGCAATAGCCAACGAGGGGGATGGAAATTGGTGCCCTTTTCATCGTGTGAAGGGTCACCATAATGAGGATTGCTTACAACTTAAAAGAGATATTGATGCCCTGATTCAGCGCGACAAACTATCATCCTACATGAAGGAGGATGGTTCATCAGCACCTAAGAAAAGAAGCCCAACTCGGAAGGATCCCGGGTCGGAGAAATCACAAGCTAAAAAAGATAAAAGTTCAGAAGAAACGCACGAGGCGTGTATGTCCTGATACACTTTAAATACCATTGCAAGGAGATTTTCCAGGGGCGGGGAGACCAACTCGGCTCGGAAGCGCTGTGAACAGATAGTCATTCACGTATCTAGAGATGAGACCAAGAAAATGGGGGGAAAAGTTCAACTGTAGTGAGCTTATTTAAGCGAGACTCTAAGGGAGTGCTGACGCATGAGAATGATCTGATGGTTATCAAGGTGTACATCAAAGATTGAAGTGTCAAAAGGGTGTTGATCAACCCTGGGAGTTCTGCCGATGTCCTATTTTGGGATGCTTTCAAAGACATGAGCATACGCCTATGAGATGCTATCTTTCAAAGGATTACTCATCGCATTTGGAGGTGAATAAATACAAGTACTCGGTTATATGCCCGTAATGATTATGTTCGGAAGCGGGCATAATGCTAAGTCGGTAAAATATAATCATTGGGAGACCAACTTTCAACGCCCTTGAAGCCACCTTTCCACGATGTACTTGGAAATGAAATATCCACTAAGTAGTGCAGTGTGGTTAAAGGAGATCAGGGGCTGGCTCGCAAGTGTTACAAATATAGTCTGAAGTTGAGGAAAGAGACTGGAGAAGACCTTCCCAGAGAAGTCAACCTGCTGATTATTAATCTGATTGATCTCGATCCCAGGGAGGATCTAGCACCAGACAACCTCACGTCTATAGGGGATGTTAAAAAGGTGAAAATTGGTGCCAAGGATTTCCAAAACACGCATATCAATTATAATCTCACACCTGATGAGGGGTTGGGAACATACAAATGCTAAGACAGAACGTGGACTTATTTGCATGGAAGTCTTTCGATATGCTAGGAATCGATATGGAGGTCATCAGTTAGCTATCGACCCGGCTCATAAAACGGTAGCACATAGAAAGCAGAAAACTGGGGGCGAGAAGAAACAAGCTATTGCCGATGAGGTTAGGAAGATGATCAATGTCGGGTTCATTCAAGAGGTAAAATATCCTACTTGTCTTTCCAATATAGTAATGGTCAAGAAGAAGACAGGGAAATGGCGAATTTTGGTGGATTTCATGGATCTCAACAAGGCTTACCCCAAGGATCATTATCCTCTGGCACACATTGACAGGCTAATTAATAATTCGTCTGGCTTCTGACTATTTAGGTTCATGGACACCTACTCTGGGTACAATTAAATTCGGATGAGTCCCTTGGACGCACCTAAAACAGCTTTTGTGACAAGTCGGAGCAATTACTATTATTAGGTAATGCCTTTTGGCTTAAAAAATGCTAGAGCTACCTACTAGTGACTAATGGACATGGTATTTGCATGTCAGATAAGAAGGAATTTATAAGTATATATGGATGATATGGTAATAAAAGTCCTAGAGGAATTGAGGCATAGAGGAATTGAGGTAATAAAAGTACTTTTGGGGTTCCTGTGGGTAATTTCTTGGGGTTTATGCTGACTCATAGAGGAATTGAGGCAAACCCTGATAAATTCCAAGCGATATTGGAACTGAGGAGTCCGACATCTTAAAAGGAAGTACAACAGTTGACTGGATAACTAGCCGCGCTCTCAAGGTTTTTGTCTTGTGCTGGAGATAAGGCAATATACTTCTTCTCGATGATAAAGAAGTCGGTAGAGTTTACATGGTCCGAGGATTGCAAGAAATCATTCGAGGGATGATTCTCCTCTGATTTTGTATCTCTTGGTGTCAGATAATCCTATAAGCCTGGAGCTAGTACAATATGGTGACAAAGGAGAAAAGTCAGTTTACTTTGTAAGCCAGGTAATGAAGGAGGCAGAACTATGCTACCAAAAGATTGAGAAGTTAGCCCTTTTGATGGTGGTCACTGCTAAAAAACTATGACATTATTTTTAGGGGCATCCGATCATCGTCAAGACAAATTATTCGGTGATGCATGTATTGAAAAAACCAAATCTTGCGGGAAGGATGGTATCTTGGGTTGTTGAGCTTTCAGAGTATGATATAGCATTATATTTTAAGGAGATTTACCCAAAGTGTAAAATGAATAGACAAACCTAGAATTGAGAGAGCTTTGTCTATACGTAGAAAGAGGAGAGAAAGAGACTAGAGGATAAGGGCGGCTAAATCTTGAAGAAAAAGAACAACACTCAAGTTAGAAAATCAAATTACTTATTAGGAATTAAGGTAAGGGGGAAGAATAACCTTAATAAATGGTATATGCATGATGGGTAGGGTAGAGGAGTCCTTAACCTCCAATAAGATTTTGTTTGATTGATTGAATTTTGTAATTTGATGATGATTTGTTGTTATGTGATGAATTCGTATATTGATTTTGTGCGTTAAATTTTATTTTGAGTTGCTGATGAGATTCCACCATTAATGAATATGAGAATTTTATGAAAATTGATAAGGATGACAATCTTTGATGTATCATTAGATGTTGGTTGATAGATTTAGAGTGAAATAACTATGGATAATTGATCTATAATAATAAATTTTTGAAATAAGCAGTTTGGGTATGTTAGAGCATGTTTGGATGGGGTTTGGAAGGGATGTAGACTGCAAAAATTAAGTATTTTCGTCATGAGTTATGTGGTAATCAATTACAACTTAATGGTAATCGATTACGATCTTAAAAATTGATTTTTTTTGGAATTTTCAGGGTAGGTAATCGATTACCACATATTGGTAATCGATTATTGCAGACTGGTAGGGAAATTTTTAGTCAAATACTATTTTAATCATAACTTTTGATCCGTAAGTCCAAATGAGTTGTCATTTGAAGCGTTGGAACGCTAATGCGAAATACTATTAAATAGAATTACTTTCAGGGAATGAATGTGTTGTAATAACATGATTAACGATGATAATTACATGTATTTTTGATATTATGTTGTCGATGATGCTATGGCGAGTATGTTTGTGAATTGTGAATATGATTTGATGTATTGAGCATGTTGAGCATGAATATGAGACAATAGTTTGATTGAGAAGAGCTATTGATTTCATGTTGTTTTGTGCATGTATGGTGGTTGTTGAGTTGTAATCCAGATAGTGAATTACGAGAGTTGTCAGTGCTTTATGTTAGGATCAGAAAGGGGTCTTAATGCATTGATATGAATATGTATGATTCATGCATCATTTGAGTTGTGTCAAGAGGCAAGTTCTCTAGTTCAAAGATGGGGACTAGTGGCGTTTCCCAAGCTCAGGGAGGAGACTTGGAGCTCTGAAAGGGGGCTTATGGGTTAAGAGAGGGAACCCGGTTCTTGAGAGAATCAAATGTTGAGTTAGTACCACATGCATAAGCATCGAGTTGCATAGTTGAGTTGCATTACATAAATTAGTTGTATGTATGATATTTGTTTTGTGTGTGATTGTTGAGTTGGGTATGAGAATGTATTGTGTAATGTTGTATGTAATTATCTATAGAAAATGTATATGTAGATACTATACCTTGTAGTATATACCGCTTACTTTATTAATTTGATTTCTCACCCCTTATGTTGTTGGGGTCTGTGTTCCTCTCTGGAGTACAAATAAGAAAATAACTGAGTAACTTCTTTGAGTTGGAGGATGGAGAGAGGCTATTCTTATTTCCTTTTTGTTTTGCGTTATTAGAATTACGTTGCTCTGATCTGTAACCTTGGATGGGGAGAAGGATGTTATTTGTATTATGTTTATGTTGATTAGAGAGTGGAATGCTATGCTCTCGTGTTTGATGTTTACTATGCTGCTTTGAGGAGATTTTTACAATATTTGTTGAGTTGTAATAAAGTATTTTATAATACCTATATCAGTTTGCAAAGCATATTTATCTTTATGATTCCTCTGCTATGATACCCTAAGTGAAGATGAGCCTGAGTTGACAGGTGTTGAATGTCTTGTTTATTAAATTGTGTTACAAAGCATATGAGTTTGATGTTGAGTAACATCCTAAGTGTATATATGTATTCTTGGAACGCTTTATTTTATAATAATAAGCATGGGGTTTCTAGGGTGTTACATATCTACGAAAATACACCTTCTCGTTTTAAGTTGAGGTTTGCAGAAACTTAGATGTCACATTCTTTTCCAAACATGGAGGCTGGCCCAAATGATGTTTGTTTTTTTTGAGAAATTGAAACAAACATGAATGCTAATGGGACATAGATACTGAATTTGGCCACTCAGTGAGGAATTGGGAATAAAAAATAATCCATTTGTAAGTCATTAATGACGAGATTAATTTTCTAAAACCAATTGTCGGCGATATTAATTTTAATAAAAGTTGATGCTTGTATGACTGCATATAAGTCTTCTCCATAACATTATTCTCCAAGAATCTAGAAATAACAATACATGTCTTGCTCAAGCATCAATACATAAAAGACAAAAACCTTATGGGTAAGTGAAAGCTTCCTAAAACACCATCTATTTTGGTTGGCACCTCATCTTCAACGGAGAATATGTATTTTCGGAGATATTTCTCCGAATTAACCTCAGAAATTTTTGAGATGTATCTTCAAATTAAATTTTTGTAAAAAATGAGATTTAGTGTGTTCGGAGATATATATCCGAAAACATATGACATTTTTGACATATCATCACATACATGGAAAAAGGTATAAGGACAAATTGCTTATAAAAAAATCTATTACTAATTTTTAGCATTTTTTATAATCTTAATAAAAAATATATTTGGTAATTTGGATGTTCAAAACCGATTCAGTTTAGCCGCATAAAATTGAATCGGATCGAATTCAATTTTTTTTAATCAATCATTCAAAACAAAATTGAATTGTAAGTAAAATTATCTTTAGATCAGATGAATTTTTTTACTTCTAAACCGTACAGCAAACCAATTATTTATGAATTACATGGATTGGATCAATTTTTACTTGTATTTAAACGGATTGAATAATAAATAAATTGATTAAGTTGTAATTTGCGGATCAAATCACATCCATCCTTTAATCATATTTTATACCTATGAAATATTTGATTTCTTAGACAATGATATTAAGCCGCCTTAGTCACATTTATTGAATATTTTGATCTTTTACGCGATGATATTAAATCGTGTCATTTCATTCACCAAACTACAATTCAATCCCAATAATTATAAATAATCGTGTGTTAGATAGAGGTTTACTTAAACCCAAAGAAGGTGAGGGTCCAAATCCCACTCCCAACTCTAACATAACATTGGTAGTATATATTTCTCAATCAAGACAACAAAAAGAGACATGATTTTCAACTTAGGTTTAGTTCTGATTTTGAAACATGGCCTACCTTGTGAAATGTCATTTTGTAATGAGTTCAACACTGTTTGTCCATTTTGAAAAAAAAGAAAGATATAGGTAAAGGGGGATTAACCTCACCATTAAAATCAACAAGAGGGACCAATTTGTAAACAGTGTTTGACAAAGACAAATGAATCTATCTAAAAGCAGAGGGAAAATATGGACCATTTGTGATGCGAACTTCACCAAAAACCGTAGCTAATTTTGTCCAATATGCCTCGTGTTTTCCTTCATGTGTTTATCTTTTTGTTATCAGATGGCTTCTGTTTCTATATCTATATTATATAACCAAAATCACATGGCCTTTTAAAAAATAAGAGTAATATTTTAACATAAAAATTGACATTAAATTATATAATAAATGAATCACTTAATAAACAATAATAATAGCATCAATAGTAGAACTTGTTGTTGAGATGCATGTTAGGAATAGTTTGAATGTGAACACAGATAGATTTCGATAATATAATTGGAAACGTAGCTTTCCGGTTGACCTAAAGAACAAGGCCTGCGTTCTGCAATACCTTCTAGGATGAGGATGATGCATGCACACATGTCACATACTTTCTAGAATACTGTCAGTCTGTCACCACAAGTCCACTCCAATAAAGACAGCAAAATTGTTCTTGTTTGTTGTCACTTAATTTCAAATAACGTGTTTTTTTTATCGATCTAGCTTTTATTATATTTTAAAACACTGATAAATTTTTTTAAATAAAAGTATAGTTGAAAAGTAGTCCACTAAAATATGTCTCTACTAATGATAAGAGGTGAAGTGCACCGCGTTAAACAATCATTTAAAATGCCATAGCCGTTACTGATACTTTTATAATAAAAAAAGAAGCATACTATTTATAGAAATGGAACAAAAATTACTACTATGTTATTAAGAGTTCATTAACTATCATTAAATCCAGAGACTTTGTAGTGATCATCATCATGTTGAGAAAATAGAGAAACATCATCATCATCTACACATTCAGATTCACAAGCCTTCCATAACCGTTGATTATAATCTTCCATTTTATCACAAGGTACAAAGTGGGTCCTACAAGAATATTTAATCTTCCATAACCGTTGATTATAATCTTCCATAACCGTTGATTATAATCTTCCATTCACTTTTTTTTTTTTTTTTGAATTAATTGTTTTATTGTTTTAAAAATATTACGAGAATGACAGTTTATTAAGTATTTTGATGGATCGGTTAAAATAGTTTAGTGATTTTCTTATAGTTTATAATTCATTTTGTTGTACTTGAAAAGTATTTTGATTTAGTGATTTTCTTATAGTTTATAATTCATGTTGTACTTGAAAAGTATTTGGTTTAGTGATTTTCTTTTTCTTATAGTTTATAATTCATGTTGTATTTGAAAAGTATTTTAGTGTAGATGAATGGATCTTGTATCACTTATGATCTCAATCTATTTATATAATACACTGGGATGACAATTTCACCCATTTCAGTAGGCACCGAAAAAATATTCATAATAGATAGTAAAAATTCGTAAAAATGAACACAGACATCGACTCGAGTAATTTTCCATTAAAATAAGTGAATATTATTTCGGCATAACATATTTGGAATACCTTCTAGAAGTGAATCTGGTGAGGTCGCAACTGTTTAGGGCGCTTCTCTCTTCGGCGTAGGCTTCGGAAGAAGATATTGAATGAATTGGAGGATTCGGGTGCACTACTAGAAAATCCGCTTTCAGTGGTCGAATTAGTGACCGAATTAGCCACCAAAATTTGATATTCATGAGCCAATTTTAAGAGGCCACAAAATCGGTCATTAAAATAAATTAGTTATTGATTTAGAGACCAAAATTTTGTGACCGCCTATTGGGACATGAAAATTTGTTACATACAATTTTATTTATATATAAAATTAGAGACCGAAATTTCGGTCACTAATATTTTTTATTTTCTTTTTCTATTTTAAATCTTTATTATGTTACTATTTACTTTTCATTTTAATTTTTTTTTCAATTTTTAATTTTTATTAAAAGTTTTCATCATTTTTATTGTTTTATAAATAATATATTTATATAAAAATATATGTGTATATGTTTAAATATAAAATATAACAATAGATGTATAATGGTGTAGCGGAAATGTCTTATTAAGATATCACAACTTTTAATTTTATTTTATGAAAAAGAATATTAAAATCGGTCACTAAATTCAGTCACAAATTCGTTCGCTAAATTTCGGTCACTAAATTCGTCACAAAAGTTTAGCGACTAGCACTTTTTCAACAGAAACGTAATGGTCACTAAATCGGTCGCTAAACATTTTAGTGACCGATTTTTTAGTTATTTCGGTCTCTAATTTGGTCACTAAAAGTAAACTTTCTAGTAGTGATGGCACGATTATGGAATGCGTGCCCCCAAGAATCGGGTCTTGCTTATCCCTCGGGTGGGAGCCCCTTTTATAGTGAAAACCTTGGTGTAATGACCATTTATCGCCTTCGTAATAGTTGTAACCGCTCATAAATGTTATAGCGTCCCCATTAGTCCCGTGTAACTAACTCCATCAATGACTTGTAACGTCTCATGACCATTGATCCTTTTGTTCCCGAGTCGACCATGACAGTTTCAGACTATCATCCCGGCTTCCGACCTCTAGATGCTTTTGCCGCAGCTCGCCCGCTACTACTTCTTAGCCTTTCTCGACACATCCGACTTGAGCATCCGACTTAGAGAATTATGGAATATGTACAAGCCCCCTATCTCGAGACCCGTAGGATTGAAGTGTTCGGACAAAGAATCCCATAATTCTCTTCTCTCCTTCCCGATTGAGATCTTCTCACGACTTAATGGTGTAAGATAATGAGTTATCTATGTGGAAGTCGGAGACTCTGAGCAGGTTTAGGACCTTTGGTTGTATGTAGAACTCGGTTGGTTATAGACCCGCAAAAGTTTGGTGAGCCCTAGTGGGTTATAACCCGGTTGAAGTCTTTGAATTTAGGAGGTTCTTGACATAGATAGGATGGGATACCTCAGTGAGATCTTGTCTTGATGACATCATAGAACCCAACAGGTTCTAGATATGGAGAAATCGGAAAGCCCTAGTGGGATCCCGCCTCATTTGTTAATACTTTCATATTAACTCAACGTCTGGCCTTGCATTTTTATGATCGCAATAGATCATGAAAGGCTTTAGATGTTCCTAAGTTTTACAAACCCCTGAGTAGATCCAGGATATAATCTTTGGCCTTCTTTTGGCTATTAATTGATAGCCACGAATGTATATTAAGAAATTAATATTTAGTCAATTTGTACATACATTTGGATGTTTAATCCGATCATTTTAGGTTTAAGCTTATCATAAACACGTCTTTTCCCAGCCTGTTAAGGGTATTTGCCTTAACTTTAAGTGTTTTGCTAGAGGTTTTGATAACTTAGTCTTCTTGATCCTGATTGGTGTCAAAGGTATTCGTTTAGCATAATCGGTAAGGCGTTCGACTCGGTTGGGAGTAAGGATTTAATCAGAGAGATTCTTTTCATATCTTCAACTCGTAGAACCTGGTAAATTTTAGAATTTGGAGAAGTAGGGGAGCCCTAGTGGGATCTCGACTTATTTACATTTTGTATAAAGTCGGTTAGGTTCCCGACTTGGGACGTAGTAGAGTCCAATTGAGAATTCAACTCATTAGCAATTTGCATTTTGTTTTACGCCAAGTCGGTTAGAAGAATTTAGATGTTCCTATGTAGTCCTTATTTATCGCATGACCCCAAAGGACCGTTGGTGTGTGTCGCTACCGCGAAAAATAGAATCAGAGTCGCCACTAATATATTCATCCCATCGCGGGAAATGAATATCAGAAACCTAACTCGAAACAAGGACAAGTTCTTTCAACCAGAGAACAGGGCACGGGAGTCGGTTACGCAAGGGGAATGTGCTAGCACCCCTCACGCCCATCGTACTCGATGGTATCCACCTATGTTTGTTTCTATCTAAAGGGTGTATATCTATTTCTAAACCTAAATGTGAATGAATCCAAAAGAAATACGGGGAAAAGAAGGAATTATTTACAAGTGTGCTCGCTTAGGCCCCGCGACCCAATGCCTACGTATCCTTTTCAGGAATCAGAGCGACCGTAGTTTGGCTCAATATTTTCTATGTTTTTGTGTTTTTTAGTTGAACAGAGGTTAAAGTCGCACTCCACGATGCTCGACCTTTGGAGACTTATACGCCTAGTTATGGAATGGATTCAACATGTTCTTAAGAATGCCACGAGGGCGAGAGATAGAAGAGAGTTTGAGTGTTTCGAGGAAATCCCTAAGGCAAGGGAAACTCGAGTTACTCTTTGGTTTGTGTCTTTTAGAATTTGGGAACTTACGCCCGAATGGTTCCCTAAAGCAAGGGAGATCCAAGCACTCGAATGATTCCCTAAAGCAAGGGAGATTCAAGCTTCCATTCCCTTTTTAATGATTTTCACTTTTTTTATTAATGTTGTTGGTGTTTTCTTTGTATTTTTTTAAGGGAATTTATTTTGAGTATTTATTAAGTGTTTTAATGTTGAAAAGAAAAAAAGAATGGAAAAAGGGGGACTAACCTAATTTCTAAGCCTAGAGTTATCATATTCCTATTTAAGACTAACCTAAAATCTAAGGGGAATTATACTATGGAGAAAGTTGTTTAAGTTGACTAAAGTTAACTTTAACAACTAGGGGTATTTTAGACATTTCTCAAAAATATGAAAATATTCACAAAAAGAAAGAATTAAAATCTAAACTAACCATGAAAATATTCACAAGCAATTTTATATTTTTTATCATGTTGAAGACTATTTTCAAAAATTAAAACCAAAAGCTATTTATTTTTTATTAGTGTGAACCAATCAAAACTCAAAGAAATCTTCAATTAAAAATCTAAACAATTAAACAATTATTCCTAAAAATCTAGTTAGTCAAAAAACTATTTTTATCAATTTTATCTAAGCAAAAATCAATTAATATGCAAAAAAAAAAAAAATAAATAAAAGAAAGAAAATTATTTTTATATTTTTTATTACCAGCATAGGGGTGAAGTAGCAATTAACAAATGAACTGACTCTATGTTATGAGCGAAACTGGGCCTGATTCAGGGGGGTGGAAATAGCAGTGGCGCTAAGGCCCAGGTCCTGAGAATTACGTGTGCATTAGTCATCAAGGGGTGTGATTATGAAAACGTTTCAGGCCCAGTCATGCATGGCCCAGTTACTATTACCAATTCCATCCTTATTGCATTTTCATTTATTCCATTCATTTCTTTTATTTATCATGTGCATTATTCAGAAAAAATAACGTGACTTAAAATAATAGTGACATAAAATCAATTGGGCATGTATCATTTAAGTCACTAAAGGACAAAAAAATAAAGCCTGAGCCAATGGAAACATTCCAACACAGTGCCTAATGATTGAAATAAACAAAACGTTCCAAAAGCATGGGGAAATAGACCAGTAATCTTGCGCCACGTAAGAATGCCATGAAGAAACGATACAGACGCCGGAGCTAATCTCTGGTCGTCTTCTCCGGTGATCCACCACGCCGGAGCAAGGAACCTCGCCCAGAAATCGATGACAGGAACACCACTCCACTCGGATTTCCACCCTTAGTTCGAATCCAGCACTATTTTCTTCTAAATCTCACCCTAATGTTCAGACCGAACCAAGCTCTAAAAACCCTAGAACCATCAAACTTCACAGAAATACACCTTAAGCATACCAAAGCGATTCTCACCGAATATGGATCTTAAACAAATCGTTTGAACATTCGAACACATTTCATTTTATGCAAAACGAAAACATCCCTCAAAGATCCATGGATTGAACATAATATGCAACAAGGCATTTGAAAGCATGGTGATGTTGAAGCTATCATATATTTCTACCACGTAAGAGAACTGAATACTTACCTGAAGCTTTCTTGGATCTTAAGGAATAAAGAAAATCTTGCAGAATCCTTTTCCTCGATTCTTGATGGTGATGATGCTGCGATAGCCACTGAGAAATGAACTCAGCCTTCCCTCTTTGAACTCTGCAGCTTGATAGTGATGATGCTTCGAGGAACAATAGATGGAGTTGATTACTCCACGAAAGTGGTGATGGAGAAGTGTTGATTCATGATGAAGAAGTAGAAGATGATGATGAAGAGTGATGAAGTTTGATGATGGTGGTGGTTCAAAACCGTGGTGATGATGATTGATGTTCAGGTTATGAAAGGTGGTAAGGGATGAAGGAGAGTGCAGGTGGTGGTGGTTGAAGAAGAGTGAAGGTGGTGGTGATGGTGAAAACGGTTATGGAGGTTTTTTAGAGTTTGTTATGGTTGTTATGGATGGTTGTGGTGGTTAGAGTGAGGATGAAGGTTGAAACGGTTATGGAGGTTGAAGAGTTTGTTGTGGTGGAGAGAGAAAGGAGAGGGTGAAGATGAAAGAGTGGAGAGAAGAGAGAGAATGAAAAATAAATTATCCATCCTTTATTTTGAGAGTGACTTGAGTTTATATAGGGAGCTGCATGTGAATAGAGGTGAGGTTGCATGGAGAGAGTGCATCGTGTGGTCTACAGTAGATACACTTGGCTTTTCACATGTACAGCGAACTGCATAGCAATTGTAGTAATAAGCGTAGACCCATGCTAATGTTATGATGGCACCATGCTGCAACTATATCTCGTCGACACTCCCGGCGAATGTGTTCAGGTAGTCCTCTTCGGGTAACTATATTTGATGCCGTAGGTCACCAATTGATTCAGACTCAAGATCAATATGAAGAGGGCAGTGGATAGAAGAAGTTTGATGTTGGAGTGATTATAAGATATTGCTTGCAATCCATTCATATCTCTCTTGAAAAATGCTTTTCCACTACTGATGCACGCGCGTGCCATTCTTTTGTTTGATGCCTGCGAAATTTGACATGTTCAAGTGCAGCACTTTGAGGCCCGATAACTCATTATTCCCTCGACCAAAGAGCATGTTCTGAGTATCAACAGAAAGCAGGCATGGAGGAGAACATGTTGATGCTTCATTATGATCCTGAAGGTGTTCGTAGCATCTAGAAAAATGGTTTGAAAAAGGCATACCACATGCTCGATAAATTGCTTGCGCGTGCCCAGGGAATGTGACCTCGTTTCTTGCCAACACATGAACTTACGGAGGGAACACTTTGAAGCTTTGTAATCTTCTCATCTTTCAACCAAAATTTGTAATTCTCAAACCAGTAGGTAGATGGCATAGTGGTGATGATATCCATACCAAGATTGAACCAATGGAGTGCCTCTAGCTCCTAGAAAACGCATTTGAAATTGGCACGCCACGTGCTTGATTAAATGTTTACGCGTGACCAGCATCATGCCCAGCAATATGACCTGAAACAATTTGATTCTTCCAACTTATAATTCTTTTATCTTTCAAACCGAGCTTCAATTGAAAACATCTCCAACTACAAAGTTGTTCATCTCCATGAGGTGAACAACTTTGATGTTGAACATGTTTCAAAATTTTGCCATCTGACATGTGTAAATAGGTGCTGAAGTGGACCGTTCATACATTCCAGAAAATCCCAAAAATCTCTCTAAGTATGGAGATTACTATTTTTGGTAAGTTTCAAATCTCAAATACTTTCCAAAAATGGCAATCTCAAATGAATTCTTGATTTTATCTTTTTTCTTTGACTTTCTTTGACCGATTTTCCACCAAAAGTCAATATTTGACGGTTGACTTTGATTTTGACCAAAAGTCGACATTTTCCTGATTCTTCTGATTCCAGATGAATTTCCCGATTAATCCGTTTCCGATCTGATTCTCAATCAATTTCCCAGCAAAGAAGCTCCAATGAATATTTCTTCAGGACAATCACATTTCACATTCAAAAATCATCTCCTGATTAAATGTTGACCAAAAAGTCCACATGGTTGACTTTGGTCAAAACCCTAATTTAGAAGATATGATGAGCTTGAGGATTGCATCTTTTAATCACAGCCTTGAATTGGAGAGGATGAAACCCTAATTTTAGGAGAACTTCAATGGAAATGAGGCCATATAATCAGACTTCAAACCTCCTCTTATTTTGATCAGGAATTTCTTCTGCAGAAGCTCTTTTCTTGTCAATTCTGGATAGTAACCATGGTATGGATGAATGTAATGGATGAATGGCCTAGATGAGGTATGCACATGAATGTAATGTGAAGGCCAATTGGGGAATAAATATGTGGGCAAATTTTAGGGTGCAACAGCTGCCCCTATTCAATCTTCTTGAACCTGAATGTATGAACGACACAAGTTCTGGACATTTGAGGTGTAAGTGGATTGAATACCCAAAAGTACCATCAAAATTTGCATTCCGTGGTAGCGCAAAGAGTGTTGAGTTATATTAAGAGATACCAGCCAAAGGCGGACCAAACGAATTGCTAACCTTAGTTAGACTTGAAAAAGAGACACAACCGTAGCGTGGCTCAACAAAGAAGAAACCATCCGTAGATGAATCTACCAAATTGCTAACCTTAGTTAGACTTTGAAAAAAGACACAACCGTAGCGTGACTCCGCAAGGAAGAAACCATCCGTAGACGACTTTACCAAATTGCTAACCTTAGTTAGACTTTGAAAAAGATTGCTAACCTTAGTTAGCCTTTGAAAAAAATTGCTAACCTTAGTTAGACTTTGAAAAAGAAGACACAACCGTAGCGTGACTCCACAAGGAAGAAACTATCCGTAGATGAATCAACCAAACTGCTAACCTTAGTTAGACTTTGAAAATGAAGACACACCCGTAGCGTGGCTCCACAAGGAAGAAACTATCCGTAGATGAGTCAACCAAACTGCTAACCTTAGTTAGACTTTGAAAATGAAGACACAACCGTAGCGTGGCTCCACAAGGAAGAAACTATCCGTAGATGAATCAACCAAACTGCTAACCTTAGTTAGACTTTGAAAATGAAGACACAACCGTAGCGTGGCTCCACAAGGAAGAAACCATCCGTAGACGACTCTACCAAATTGCTAACCTTAGTTAGACTTTGAAAAGATTGCTAACCTTAGTTAGACTTTTGAAAAAAGATTGCTAACCTTAGTTAGACTTTGAAAAAGATTGCTAACCTTAGTTAGACTTCAAAAGAGATTGCTAAACTTAGTTAGACTTTGAAAAAGAGACACAACCGTAGCGTGACTCTAGATCTGAAAAGGTATGCCAATAATCATTGGACTTTATTGAGGACGACTAGTAATGACCAGACTCTGCGGGGGTATTAATAACACTGAATTTGAAAGCGATGCCAATAACTATTGGGCTTGACTGAAAGAAAGGCTAGTGATAACTAGAACCAATCAAGGGATGCCAGTAAACACTGGGCTTTCAAGAAGATATTGATGCTTGCGAAGCATAAGAATTACATGGGTCCCTCAGGCCAAAGGCGGGGTGCATTCTTCAAGGGTGGCAATCACTTGAATTGCCACACACATAGTATGGATTTCAAATGATTGAAAAATGAGATGGATTGAATGCCCACCCTCATTCGCACTCTATTATGCACGCGGCATGCGGGAAAATAACCAAAACAAGACTAGTAACGACTAGACTCGACACGCAGATGACAGTAACCACTGAACATTCACGGAGATGATGATGCTTGCGAAGCATAAGAGTTACATGGATCCCTCAGGCCAAAAGGCAGGGTGTACTCTTCAAGAGTGGCATTCATTCGAGTTGCCACACACCAAGTATGATTACCCAAATGATTGAAAAATGAGATGGGTTGAATGCCCACCCTCATTCGCACTCTATTCTGCACGCAGCATACGGGAAAATAACCAAGGCAAACTTGCAAGAAGCAAGAGATATCCCTTATGCAAAAGTCAGTAAGGGGACTCACAAAAAGTAAGTACAAAGAGAAAACTAGGGACGACCAGACTCTATTAGATGATGCCAGTAAACACTGGAATTTGAAGGAAGTATTGTTACTTACGGAACATAAGAACTACATGGTTCCCTCAGGCCAAAAGGCGGGGTGTAATTCTACAAGAGTGACAATCACTTGAATTGCCACACACAAAGTATGGGTTATCCAAACAAATGAACTCAGCAAAAGGGAAATAACCAAAGAGACAATGATCTTGACGAAGAAAGACTCTGTATCCAATCCACAATGGAGAGAGAAAGTGAGACTTCTTCTAGGGATATATTATCTTGTGCCTTTGGCACATCAAACCTGGCTTATGCATTGATGCATGTTTGAATTTTTTCATTGCGTAATGTTCCATATTCATGGAAATGCTACGCGTTTTTGTAGATGCAATGTGAATGCAATGATTACTATATGCAGAGATAACGAGGGCCCCTTAGAGAATATTCCGCTGACTTGTTGATCGAGCTTCGTCTCTGACCTCGGGAAAGGTAAACACCAGGGAGATTCCCCTTAGTGTTAAGAACTCTGTGGGGGTGCCAATAGATATTGGACTTTAACTCGCAAGATATACTTCTTATTTGACTTGAAGAATAATTTTTCTGACTTCTCACCATGTGCCATTGCTTGGAGAATTTTCAGCTTGAGGAGATTCCCTCGACTCACCTTTTTGGGGATGAGAAATCCGGATAAGGAACTATTTATGGGATGAGTGGAACAACTCCGAGGAGAAATAAACTCCTATACTTGGGGAGAGAATGAATTCTCAGGGGAAATAAACTCCTATGCTTGGGGAGAGACTTTTCTAGGAGAAATAAACTCCTATGCTTGAGGAATGGAACTAACTCTCAGGAGAAATAAACTCCTATGCTTGGGGAGAGAGTAACTTGTTGGGGAAAAGCATTATGATACTTATCAACTTCGTGATGGTCAACTGCATTTTACAAGTGAATGATGGTTCCTTCAATACAAACCAAAAGAGTATGCCCCAGGCTGCCTGACTTGTGAAGATATCTGATTTAACAAAGACATTTTCCTCGAAAGGATCCTTACACCAGGCTTACTTGAGGTAACTCTGCCCCAGCATATTCAAGCGTTTGAGATAGTCCTTCATGGTCAACAAATCTTCGAGAGAATTGTCAAATCTCGACGCAACTGCCCCAGATTGAGTGAACTTGAGAGATTCCTCGACGTCACTAATTCAGATTGATTGAAATCAAGAGAGAGATCCCTCGACTTGATTGACCCTGATTGGTCTAATTTGAGATGTCAAACCTTGATTTGCTTGCCCCAGATGGGATTAACTTACGAGAGAGATTCCTCGTCGTGACTGCCCCTGATTATGTACATCTTACCAGAATCCTCGATCTTTGCTTCCCTTAAGATCCCACAAATCGTGGAAGTAACTTTACCACACTCAATAGAGTATTCAAAACCTTCAGGGTAATCAATCAAAGAGAGTATCCACTGCTCATGCTCAATAGCGTATTCATACTTCTCCCCTCAGGGTAACCAATCAAAGAAGGTATAAACTGATTATGCTCAATGGAGTCTTCAGGCACTTGTCCCTTAATGATCAAACAACGAGGGCATCAAACTGCACATGCTCAAAGGAGTATTCAGATAACTTGCTCTGATAATGATTTCTTTTTACTTCTACGGAGTTCTCAAGTCTCTTTTACTTTGACATGATCACGCTCTTCATGGATTCTCATCATAGAAACTTCCTTGATGCTTAAGCAAATGTTTTGTATGCAAAATAATGTTGATTATAAGAATGATAATTCTAATGCAAAGCCTATGCTAGTCCTGAAGTTTAAAAACTCTTTATGCAATGAGGTGGCCACCTCTTGTGGATGAAATGCAAAGCGGGCATACAATACCAACATGGATATGTGTTACGCTTCATTGGGAGTCAGTTAAACGCTATCTCAATGGAGTGCGTCTCCAAAATAAACCCTACTTCAATTAGGACTTTTAAGGATTGTAACTTGGCCAGGTTTATGTTTCAGAAACAAAGGATTTTTAGGCTCAAAATTATTTGGTGCCCACCCCTTCGTGATGTTCTCCACTCCTAATTTCAATTAACTCAACATGAGTGCTCATCCCTCACAAGGAATTTTTAAATGGTTGAGGAATCAATGAGGTTTTTTCGGACATGGCAGTCGCTCACCTTTTATTCTTTTGATTCGTTATCACACGACTTTGTTCTTGCTTTTATTTTCATCATCCTTTTTCTTTTCATTTCTATATATTTTTTCTTTCATCACTTTTTTTCATTTTTTTTTCATCATATATTTTTTGCTCTTTTTTTTGAACAAGTCGTGTGACCTTGCATTGTCTTTGATTTGTGGGAGGTGATTGCGACTGCCTCACTCCTTGATTGACGAAGGATTACCATTGTGGTATCATCATCTTTTTTTCTCTTGGTAGGTGAGAGATAACCATCACGGTTTTGAATTTCCACAACCTTTTGAAGGATAACCATTGTTGTATCCTTAGACACATACCCTTGATGAGTTTTGAACACTCGGTCAGATTAACTGAACACTACCCTGCCCCAGGGTTAAAAAATAAGGGTTTTTTCCAGAAAAGAAACTCCTACTTCAAGGCTCAAAGGGGTTAACGAGGGTCTATCTCCCTTATATCTCCGGTGTTTGGGGATTTGAAACAATGCCTGTACATCCTCAGTAGGGTTTTATTCAAAAACACACGATTAGGGATTTTGCATTTTTTTTATCATCATTCTCCCTCCGCTCGTTGCCTAAGCAAGATATTAGTAAAGTTGGTATCGTAATGCCAAAAACTTTTTTTTTGAGTGAAAACGAATGGATTACTTCAAGACAAACATAAACAATGTATTATGGTTTTCATTCAGAAATTAACAATTTTTACATGCTAGCAATGCTTAAACAAACAATGAAATGTTAGGAATGAGAATGCAATGAAGAACTGAATGGCTGCCATTGTTGAGGAGACTTGACTCCGTCTGGACTTATTGCACTTGAATGCCTTTTGCAGTTTTGATACCCTATTGAGATTTCAATTTGTGCATAAAAACTCTTGGAGTGGACGTGATTATTCTGAAATCAACGAGGACTTGAATTTTGCCTTTGAATGTCCTACCACCTTCAGTTGAATAGCTAGGTGCCCCATAATGGTAGCCACTTAGTATTATCATATGTTCCTTCCACACACTTTAGGTTACTTCCCAGAAGAACATTCCAAGAGTGGTGCATTTTTGCCTTACTTTAGGGATTCGAGCAATGCAACTGATGCAATACTCAAGATAGACAATGTCTTGCTTATCCCTCGGTCGGGAGCCCCAAATATAGATGCTAGAACAGTAATCACCATTATAAATGGAAGAACCTAGTATAATCATCAAACTCAGGAGAGCTATCTGTGGTGAGGAAGACCCAAAACACCAACTGAAATACCAACAATCAAGGATATAACTGAGCACAAGGCACTGAAATTACGTCGGTTCATTTCTCATATTCTTTCTTTCTCTGTAGACGAGCAAAGGCCACTGAGAAGAAAATTCCGGGAAGAGATGACACATGATATGAAGCAATAGCTTGAGAATGAGAATGTCTTCGTAGAACACTCTTGATTACCAAATGGCAAAGGATTCTGACGGCGTCACCCAAGAATTTGTAGTGCTTTAGGGATTCGAGCAATGCTAATGATGCAGTGCTCAAGACCAGAATACGTCTTGCTTATCCCTCGGTCGGGAGCCCCAAATAATTTCCACATATGTACAAGTGATGATTACCACTTTGGCTTGCATGTCCAAACTATCCAGAGAGAGAATAAATGACCTTTGCAGCTCTTGACATCAAGCATTAGGCACAATCCAACAATGCCTAAATCAACGAAGTCACAATCTTTTATGGCTTTCAACCTTTTCTCCAAGAGGTGGAACCTTTTGTCGGATTCAATAATCAAGAACCTGAAGGCTTTGAATTCCAAATTGTTCTCATGATGCGAAGTCTCCTTAACAGGAATTGGAATCTCAACAGTATTTCTGACATTCTAATTCACAAGACCTTCTCTCTTGAGGTGAGATTGACATTTGCATTTGGCCTTTGAAGAACTTGTCTCAACTCTTCTTGTCAAAGAGAAAAGGCTTGAATAACCTCCATACACTGATTCATGTCCCCCATTTCCGTTCTAATCTTAGTCAAAACCCCACGGAGTTGTTCCATCATTAACTTTCGAGCACGTAGTGGTGAGAAGTCAATTTTGTTGATGGAGTCAGTATCTGAGTAGAAAGGGCCCCCATAAGCTTCTGAGAGAACGATGAAATGCATGATGGTATGAATGCATGTTTCATTTCTAAGGGATCCTAAAGTCTTTTCATCAACTTTTGTTTCTCTTTTATTCTCTTTTTTTTTTTTTGCATATAGTATCTTTTTTTTTCCATCTTTTCTGTTTTTCTACTTTTTCGTTTCCTCCTTTTTTTTTGGAAATAGACTTTAGAATCCCCCACAAATGAAGTGGATAAAGTAATGATGTTATGCAATGCAAAACATGGGATTAAGGTCCATATAATCTTAATAACCACTGTGCAATCCTCTGAATAACTGATGTAAAACCTCTGTACAAGTCAAATGTCACATGATCAAAGGTTCGACGCCCTTTTGAATACCAGAATATCAAGCACCATGAGAACGGACCAAATAAAGGTCCGACCTCAAATATGAAGAACCAAAGGTATGTAGGAGCCAAAGGTTTCCTGTCCCACCCCAATCTCACAGGTACGTATTCTAGACACGGACGAGTGGTCCCTAATGGTCACTAGGGTCTACAGTTCCCACGGGGTACAAAGTGTTTGAGGCAACAAGCGTGCCAGACACAGTGTTCCATGAAAGAACCTCGCCCAGTTGTGGTACCCCATGTCAAGCTCGATCATAGCAAGCGCTACGGGAGTCAACATGAGCATCCACGCTAATCCTATGTGTCACTGGCCTGGGTAGTGGGCCTTTTACCTCACAAAAACCCCCCACCTGCAAAACAGAGCAGAAAAATATGTGGCCCCCACGGGGACCCATAATATAGTCCAGATGCATGATGTGCAAGCGGAAATAAACATGATATGCAAACATATATACAAGATGTAAACATAAAAACAAACAAAGAAACACCCAATAAAAGAAACAAACAAAGGCTAGGATCGACTCGCTAGGAATGGACCAGCACAGGTCTATCAACATCCCCAGCAGAGTCGCCAGCTGTCGCTACCGCGAAAAATGGAATCAGAGTCGCCACTAATATATTCATCCCATCGCGGGAAAGGAATATCAGAAACCTAACTCGAAACAAGGACAAGGTCTTTCGACCAGAGAACAGGGCACGAGAGTCGGTTACGCAAGGGGAAGGTGCTAGCACCCCTCACGCCCGTCGTACTCGATGGTATCCACCTATGTTTGTTTCTATCTAAAGGGTGTATATCTATGTCTAAACCTAAATGTGAATGAATGCAAAAGAAATACGGGGAAAAGAAGGAATTATTTACAAGTGTGCTCGCTTAGGCCCCGCGACTCAATGCCTACGTATCCTTTTTAGGAATCAGAGCGACCGTAGTTCGGCTCAATATTTTCTATGTTTTTGTGTTTTTTAGTTGAACAAAGGTTAAAGTCGCACTCCACGATGCTCGACCTTTGGAGACTTATACGCCTAGTTATGGAATGGATTCAACATGTTCTTAAGAATGCCACGAGGGCGAGAGATAGAAGAGAGTTTGAGTGTTTCGAGGAAATCCCTAAGGCAAGGGAAACTCGAGTTACTCTTTGGTTTGTGTCTTTTAGAATTTGGGAACTTACGCCCGAATGGTTCCCTAAAGCAAGGGAGATCCAAGCACTCGAATGATTCCCTAAAGCAAGGGAGATTCAAGCTTCCATTCCCTTTTTAATGATTTTCACTTTTTTTATTAATGTTTTTGGTGTTTTCTTTGTATTTTTTTAAGGGAATTTATTATGAGTATTTATTAAGTGTTTTAATGTTGAAAAGAAAAAAAGAATGGAAAAAGGGGGACTAACCTAATTTCTAAGCCTAGAGTTATCATATTCCTATTTAAGACTAACCTAAAATCTAAGAGGAATTATACTATGGATAAAGTTGTTTAAGTTGACTAAAGTTAACTTTAACAACTAGAGGTATTTTAGACATTTCTCAAAAATATGAAAATATTCACAAAAAGAAAGAATTAAAATCTAAACTAACCATGAAAATATTCACAAGCAATTTTGTATTTTTTATCATGTTGAAGACTATTTTCAAAAATTAAAACCAAAAGCTATTTATTTTTTTTTAGTGTGATCCAATCAAAACTCAAAGAAATCATCAATTAAAAATCTAAACAATTAAACAATTATTCCTAAAAATCTAGTTAGTCAAAAAACTATTTTTATCAATTTTATCTAAGCAAAAATCAATTAATATGCAAAAAAAAAAAAAAGAAAGAAAATTATTTTTATATTTTTTATTACCAGCATAGGGGTGAAGTAGCAATTAACAAATGAACTGACTCTATGTTATGAGCGAAACTGGGCCTGATTCAGGGGGGTGGAAATAGCAGTGGCGCTAAGGCCCAGGTCCTGAGAATTACGTGTGCATTAGTCATCAAGGGGTGTGATTATGAAAACGTTTCAGGCCCAGTCATGCATGGCCCAGTTACTATTACCAATTCCATCCTTATTGCATTTTCATTTATTCCATTCATTTCTTTTATTTATCATGTGCATTATTCAGAAAAAATAACGTGACTCAAAATAATAGTGACATAAAATCAATTGGGCATGTATCATTTAAGTCACTAAAGGACAAAAAAATAAAGCCTGAGCCAATGGAAACATTCCAACACAGTGCCTAATGATTGAAATAAACAAAATGTTCCAAAAGCATGGGGAAATAGACCAGTAATATTGCGCCACGTAAGAATGCCATGAAGAAACGATACAGACGCCGGAGCTAATCTCTGGTCGTCTTCTCCGGTGATCCACCACGCCGGAGCAAGGAACCTCGCCCAGAAATCGATGACAGGAACACCACTCCACTCGGATTTCCACCCTTAGTTCAAATCCAGCACTATTTTCTTCTAAATCTCACCCTAATGTTCAGACCGAACCAAGCTCTAAAAACCCTAGAACCATCAAACTTCACAGAAATACACCTTAAGCATACCAAAGCGATTCTCACCGAATATGGATCTTAAAAAAATCGTTTGAACATTCGAACACATTTCATTTTATGCAAAACGAAAACATGCCTCAAAGATCCATGGATTGAACATAATATGCAACAAGGCATTTGAAAGCATGGTGATGTTGAAGCTATCATATATTTCTACCACGTAAGAGAACTGAATACTTACCTGAAGCTTTCTTGGATCTTAAGGAATAAAGAAAATCTTGCAGAATCCTTTTCCTCGATTCTTGATGGTGATGATGCTGCGATAGCCACTGAGAAATGAACTCAGCCTTCCCTCTTTGAACTCTGCAGCTTGATAGTGATGATGCTTCGAGGAACAATAGATGGAGTTGATTACTCCACGAAAGTGGTGATGGAGAAGTGTTGATTCATGATGAAGAAGTAGAAGATGATGATGAAGAGTGATGAAGTTTGATGATGGTGGTGGTTCAAAACCGTGGTGATGATGATTGATGTTCAGGTTATGAAAGGTGGTAAGGGATGAAGGAGAGTGCAGGTGGTGGTGGTTGAAGAAGAGTGAAGGTGGTGGTGATGGTGAAAACGGTTATGGAGGTTTTTTAGAGTTTGTTATGGTTGTTATGGATGGTTGTGGTGGTTAGAGTGAGGATGAAGGTTGAAACGGTTATGGAGGTTGAAGAGTTTGTTGTGGTGGAGAGAGAAAGGAGAGGGTGAAGATGAAAGAGTGGAGAGAAGAGAGAGAATGAAAAATAAATTATCCATCCTTTATTTTGAGAGTGACTTGAGTTTATATAGGGAGCTGCATATGAATAGAGGTGAGGTTGCATGGAGAGAGTGCATCGTGTGGTCTACAGTAGATACTCTTGGCTTTTCACATGTACAGCGAACTGCATAGCAATTGTAGTAATAAGCGTAGACCCATGCTAATGTTATGATGGCACCATGCTGCAACTATATCTCGTCGACACTCCCGGCGAATGTGTTCAGGTAGTCCTCTTCGGGTAACTATATTTGATGCCGTAGGTCACCAATTGATTCAGACTCAAGATCAATATGAAGAGGGCAGTGGATAGAAGAAGTTTGATGTTGGAGTGATTATAAGATATTGCTTGCAATCCATTCATATCTCTCTTGAAAAATGCTTTTCCACTACTGATGCACGCGCGTGCCATTCTTTTGTTTGATGCCTGCGAAATTTGACATGTTCAAGTGCAGCACTTTGAGGCCCGATAACTCATTATTCCCTCGACCAAAGAGCATGTTCTGAGTATCAACAGAAAGCAGGCATGGAGGAGAACATGTTGATGCTTCATTATGATCCTGAAGGTGTTCGTAGCATCTAGAAAAATGGTTTGAAAAAGGCATACCACATGCTCGATAAATTGCTTGCGCGTGCCCAGGGAATGTGACCTCGTTTCTTGCCAACACATGAACTTACGGAGGGAACACTTTGAAGCTTTGTAATCTTCTCATCTTTCAACCAAAATTTGTAATTCTCAAACCAGTAGGTAGATGGCATAGTGGTGATGATATCCATACCAAGATTGAACCAATGGAGTGCCTCTAGCTCCTGGAAAACGCATTTGAAATTGGCACGCCACGTGCTTGATTAAATGTTTACGCGTGACCAGCATCATGCCCAGCAATATGACCTGAAACAATTTGATTCTTCCAACTTATAATTCTTTTATCTTTCAAACCGAGCTTCAATTGAAAACATCTCCAACTACAAAGTTGTTCATCTCCATGAGGTGAACAACTTTGATGTTGAACATGTTTCAAAATTTTGCCATCTGACATGTGTAAATAGGTGCTGAAGTGGACCGTTCATACATTCCAGAAAATCCCAAAAATCTCTCTAAGTATGGAGATTACTATTTTTGGTAAGTTTCAAATCTCAAATACTTTCCAAAAATGGCAATCTCAAATGAATTCTTGATTTTATCTTTTTTCTTTGACTTTCTTTGACCGATTTTCCACCAAAAGTCAATATTTGACGGTTGACTTTGATTTTGACCAAAAGTCGACATTTTCCTGATTCTTCTGATTCCAGATGAATTTCCCGATTAATCCGTTTCCGATCTGATTCTCAATCAATTTCCCAGCAAAGAAGCTCCAATGAATATTTCTTCAGGACAATCACATTTCACATTCAAAAATCATCTCCTGATTAAATGTTGACCAAAAAGTCCACATGGTTGACTTTGGTCAAAACCCTAATTTAGAAGATATGATGAGCTTGAGGATTGCATCTTTTAATCACAGCCTTGAATTGGAGAGGATGAAACCCTAATTTTAGGAGAACTTCAATGGAAATGAGGCCATATAATCAGACTTCAAACCTCCTCTTATTTTGATCAGGAATTTCTTCTGCAGAAGCTCTTTTCTTGTCAATTCTGGATAGTAACCATGGTATGGATGAATGTAATGGATGAATGGCCTAGATGAGGTATGCACATGAATGTAATGTGAAGGCCAATTGGGGAATAAATATGTGGGCAAATTTTGGGGTGCAACAGTGTGGTTATAAAGTAATAATTTCAATGACTCAAACTTGTGATGTCAACGACCATGACTTAATCCCCTCGCGATTTATATATGCTATGCTTCTGTACATATTTAGACGTCCGAGCCCCATGCGGGATGATATTGTAAAGTAAGGTCAGAGGTGCGAAGGCGTGACCAGCTTCAGCGTGGACAAAGGCCTGGAGGCATAATTGGATTATGTGCAGACATAGTGCCCGGAGATGTAATCGGTTTATGCGCATACAAAGACCTAGAGGAATAATCGGCTTATGTACGGACATAGGCTCGGAGGCGTAACCAGCTTATGTGGGAACATAGGCCCAGAGGCGTAACCGGCTTATGTGCGAACAGAGGCCGCGATAGCATAAACGGCTTAGGTGTAGACAGAGGCCGCGAAGACGTAACCGGTATCCAAGCGCGATCATGACTCCTTTTTTGCAAAATCGACAAACAACAAAGAAACTGTTATTGGTAGATGATTTTGTTAGTTTCTTTCTATAATGAGGTAAGTCGACTTTGTATAATCAGTTGACTTGTCTTTTTTATCTTCTGGTTTATAACATCTGATTTCTTCTTAGCACCATGTGTGCCGACTTCTGAGAGTTCGATATCTTTAGGAAGACGTGGGTTATTCTAATAATCCTCCCGCATAATTTCTACAATTTAGAAAGCTGATGTGCCTCCTGCCCGTGCAAGAGAATGGAGCAACACTCATTACTTCAAGTAAATTCTAATGGCTTATTTACACGTGGTAGAGGCAATAGCTTGCCTTAATCCAACAATAAATATAAATTTACATCCGCTCTTTTTCTCAAATGAGATGACACTACAAGAAAAAACGTAATTAGCCAGGGATAATCCCCTCACAAATGGCAAAAACCCATCACAAATGCAAAGTTTGCGAGGGGACGTGTCCCCTAACTAAACAGGGAGTCGCAAATTGTTTGCGAGGGCCATCCACCTCGCCGTTTTGCTTGGGGATAACCCCCTCGCACATTGCAATCCTTATTTTTCAAACTGCAACATGCAGACGTAGGCACAGACTAGGGGTTCAGCTACTGGTACAATGCGTCAGAAATTTTGCTTGGGGTTAAGCCCCTGGCAAATTGTAGTAATAATTTTTTTTATTATATGTAACCCTTACATATATATATACACAAAATATGACTACATAACAACATACATAATATTTTTTGCATACACAAAATACAGTAACAAATTATAAAATACCAGATTATACACATAATATTTATTTTCGAAAACTACAAATATACATTAAATTTCTATAAACAACACAAATTCAACATATCAAACAACAACACTAATATACATAAAAATAGAGAGATAAAAATGTACCTTAAGAAAACAAATCAACAAGTCTAAGTTTATTTTGAATTTCCTTGCAAAAGCTAACTCCTTTGAAGATATATTAAACAAAAAAATAATTAAAATTACGCTTTTAAATAAACTGTAAGTTAAAAAGAAAAAAAAAATTATTTTTACCTTGAAAAGTGAAGAGAATAATTTGAGAAGAAGTGGATTTGGTGAAGAAGAAGAAAGTTAGAGAATAGGATGAAGAAGAAAAATGGAGAGAGTTATAAAATGGGGAAGTTGAAGAGTAATTGAAGAATTTATGGTGAGTTTGGTGAGGGGATTAGTCCCTGGCAAATTGTCAATTAATGAATTCACAATCTGTCACACTGAACGGTGATGGGATTGCGTGCAGAGATTCTCTTTTTAGCTAGGGGAGCCCCTGGCAAATTGCCATGTAGTTTTGTGAGAGGGTTAGTCCCTGGAAAATTGTCAAGTATTATGGCGCGCTTTTTCTTAGCCCCTCGCAAAGCAGAATTTTGAATTTTGAAATTCCCCCCAATACATTTGCGAGGGGAGTCCCCACGCCAAAGTACTATTAAATTTATTTTTTTTTACGCTGTGAGGGGTTAATCACCTGGCAACGTAATAAATTCAATGAGGAGTTTATCCCCTGACAAAACCCTGGCTAAATAAGGTTTTTCTTGTAGTGTGAGTTGACTTTGTCTTCCATAATCTTCCTAACCAAAATACCTATGTAATACCCCAAGCGTGAGGCTTGTGGCACATGATGAAGCGCTTTGAGCAAAAGCTATCCTGGTTGGACATTCTAGTTCCTTCTACCGTAGTGTTCGGTGTTTAACTTCTTTAGTAGGATATAGGTCCATCTGGCGACACTACTACATAAGTTATATGAGTTGAGGGAAAGGGGAGGTGCCTTCCGCCTGCGCAGGAAAAATGAGCGACACCTTTTATTCAGAGTTAAGCTAAGAGTTATTTACACACGGAAGAGACAATATCTCACTTTATCCAATAAAACAACTACTTAACAGACATAAATTAACACACTTCTTGTCAGAGGATGATTTGCATTTCCGGTCTTAAGCTCTTCCTGCAACAACTATAGCAATGTAAACATGATTCCATGCTTTCATTTGATCATGGACAGAATCTGATCCTTAGATCCTTAGATTTCATTAAAGGATGTGTGGCTTTTCTTATAATAATCTCCCATAAATAATTTCTAAATGATTAAGAACATATCATAAAAAATTGATGTACATGCAGAGCCGGTCTTGGGCCAGGGTAATCAGGCCCACGGTCCAGGACTTCAAAAAATCGGAGGCCTCAAAATCGATAAAATTGATTAATAAAAAATAAATAATAGGTAATAAATATAACACTTGCTAAATTAATAACAACGTGTATCATTAGCTTAGCGGTAATTGTAGTGTGTGGCAATTGTGATGTCTTGAGTTTGAGTCATGCCGGGACCGGCCCTGTGCACATGTATCATCACTCACAACTTTATTCATACATGCAATATATATAGATAAATTTTATCTAGCCAACACAGTTTGTGACTGCTCTTTACTTCTTCTTTTCTAAGCTTAACCTTATTTTTCAAAATAATCTCAGACTTAGGAAACCAAACCTGATCCTTAGATTTCACAAACATTTCAACTTACTCTTTGGCATATACCCGGAAGCATATTGATTTGGAGAATTTCTTTCTTCACCTCCCCATGGGGCTGATCCCCAGCGAAAACCCCTAAATACCCTTACTTCGGAAATACATTTCCTAAATAATTTTTTTTCCCAAATTTTCTCAGAATTCGGAAATGCATTTCTGAAATTTCATTTTTTGGGATTTCGGAAGTACACTTCCGAAAAAACGCAGAAGTTTTGAAGTATAGAATTATTTTGAAATTGTGGTTTAAAATTAAGATATTGAAATATTTATACTATTTATTAGTTAATAAATTGACAATAATGTTTCTTATGACAAATATATCGATTTTAATTATAGGGAACAACTATTTCAAATTTTGGACCGATCAAATAAAACATCTTATAAATGGAATATTTTAATAATTTTGGAAATTTGTTATATTGAATTAATAATGATACACAAAATTAGAATGAATTTATTATATTAAAATGACGCAAAAACTGTCATATTTAGTTCATTTTATTTTTATCAATTAATAATTTTTTTTCATTTTGATGCTTTGTTTCTTTATTCTTTTGAATCTATCAACTATTATTTTTAGTATATTAAAAAAAATTATAAATTTTGATTCCTCTAAATTATTTGCTACTATTTTAATTAAATTTTTACTTTGAAAAGTTTCACGTGGTGCACTTGTGTATTTCAAATGATTTTTTTATGACATTTCATCAATACAAATTTAAATTATTATTATTTTAATAATTTTCCTATTTAAATTTTAAATTTTATTAATTTATTTAAAAATTTGAGTTAAGCTTTAATTGTTTAAATTAAATTTTTTTAATAAATTTTATTAGTTTTAGATATTTTATAATTAACGTAATAAATTTTAATTAAAGTTAAAATTATATTTTGTAATTAACTATTAAACTATTTATATTTATAATTTAGCTATTTTATAATTAAAGTAATAATTTTTAGATAATCTCAATAGTTTAGTTAAATAGTTACAATTTTATAAATAATTTATTTAATAATTCAACTATTTACTTTTTAAATAGTTAATAATAGTTAAAAAATAAATTAATAAAGATTAAAGTTATAAATAATTAAATTAGTAAAATAATAATATTTTAAAGTTTTATCAATGGTATATAAAATACTCACGGTACTTGTATATTTAGTATATTAAAATATATATAAATTTTTTGATTAATTTATATGTTCTAATGATTATTTAATGACATATCATTGATAAAATATATATTAAAAAAATAAACAATTAAATTAAGAAAATAATAATATTTTAAAGTTTTATCAAAATGAAAAGAATTAATATTTAAAAAGAAAAGATTGAATAATTATTTTTACTAATTTAAAGTTTTATGTATAGAATTAAAGTACCAAAATTAAAAGAATTAGTAATTGGCAAACATAAATATAATTAAATACAATTTTTTTTTTTTTTAAAGAACACTTAATCTAATATTGGAAATTAATCAATTAATTTTATTAGGCAATTATGTAATCAATTAATTTTAATCTAATCTTGGTAATTATATAATTTTAATTAATACAATTTATTCACCTTGATTTTTGTTTTCTGTACTTCCGAAATATTCCAGGGGAGGTGAATTCGGAAGTGAATCTCCGAATTCACCTTTTTATTGGAAAAAAATGGTGTTTTCGGAAATACATCTCCGAAACACCTTTTTTTTTCATAAAAATAAAGTGTTTTCGGAAGTGAACTTTCGAAATCAATCTTTTTTCAAAAAAAAGTAGTTTCGGAAATGCATTTCCGAAATATAGGAGTATTTTGGGATTTTCGCTGGAGGTGACCAAGAAGGTTGGGAGGTTGATAAAGAAATTTCCTTGATTTGAAAAGGTATTGATTTCCCATTGTCTAGTATAAAGCAAATGAAGCTCACAAGGCATATTCATGCTTATTATAAACGTTTAGAAATCTTCAAAATTTATTAGTAACAGATTGAATTCTGTTTTTAATCATTTCTGTGTCAAAGCTTCATGGATCATAAATAAATCAAACAAATTTAACTGCAAGCTCCAATTATAGTTATACATGAGAGCAAGTATCAGTAGAGCTGTCAAATGCACCGGCCCGTCCCAGCCCACTTCGGTCCGGTGGGTTAATAGGTTTAAATGGACTAGTCCGGCCCGACCCGATTGTTTAATGGACTACATAAAGTGAGCCCGGCTCATTTCACAAAGGCCCGTGCGGGCCGATATGCCAGCCCGACCCGTATTTCAGTATTATAGTTTTAATTTTATAAAAAAGATACAATGGATAAATGCAACATAATATAAGTAGAGAGTCATCATAAACGTATATAAGTGATGTTTAAAATATTTATCCATAAATATATATATGAATACCACAAAAATGTCCATGTAAAAGTACAAAGTAACTTAATATTATTACCAATACTTATCAAATTTTCTCTTCATCTCACAACCATTTCATTGATCACATCATCTTAAAAATATATCTTCATCCTCTATAACTTTTCTTTATCACTTGAAAACACATTTATGCAATCATATCTTATCTCAATCTTTTTTCCCCAAAATTTATCGAAATCTTTTTTAATAGGCCGGCCCGAAGCCAGCTTGGCCCGGCCCAGCCCAGTCTATGAAAAGCATAGGCCCGATGGACTGGCCCAAAAAGACAGGGTGGTGTTTTTTTAAGGTATTTTGTAGCCCAACCCACGCTTAATTATTGGGCTTATAAGCCGGCCCGATGGGGCGTGCCCATTTTGACAGCTCTAAGTATCAAGTACATTCCAAGCTAAACATTTATCTTTTATTGACATTGTCTGAACTGCAATGTCTTCCAATTTGGTTAAGCCTACTTGATAATGCAGATCAAGTCAGTTTTAGCTTGATTTTTATTGAATATGCTTGGATGCTATTTTATAAAAAAAATTGTTGGATTGAATTTTAGATTGATTTTTCAAAACCGAACCGAATCGCATATATATATATATATATATATATATATATATATATATATATATATATATATATATATATATATATATATATACATATAGGGAGCGTATCCGGTGAGAACTGATATCTATTGTGAGAAACGAGAACTATCCATATCAATCGTTAGATTTAATTGACGTCTAAGATTAAAAAATTCCATATCAAGAACAACATACTAGATTATTTTCTACTAAGCTTAATATTTAAATATTCTATAAAAAGAAATTCTTACCATAAATATTTTATTTTTTAATTAAATCATTATTACATTATTTTATAAACATAGTTAATATTTAATTAGAATATTATAAGTACAAAATATATCTCCAACGTATTCACTATATTTATTTAAATTTAAAATTTCTAAACTTTAAATATTTTTCAAAATTAAAGAAAATTCAAAAATAAAAAATAAAAAAATATTATTATTATTTTTTATATTTTTTTTAAACGGCCAAAATTATATTAATTTAAAATAGTTAGAAGCATAAATTATTTACTACTCTTTCTAATAAGAACTTTTTTTTTATATAAAATTATATCATTTGATTTTATTTAAAAATTTTAACTTTGAGAAAATTAATTTAAGTAAAAAACTATTTTCTCGTTATATTTTGAATTTTATATATCGAAGTATATATTTCCACAATTTATTTTGTTGATTAAATTTCTCTAAAATTACTTTTGAAATCAAAAAGGACTCTCAATATTTTAATTACAATTTAATCATCACAATTAATATTACTAATAAAAATTTTTACACTAATTAAATATCTCATTCCTTTAATTAACAGTAACTTAAAAAATATTGATTTTTTAAACAATTGGTAATTGGTATTCGGTGAAGTTAGCGTTTTTATGTATCAATTTGAGTCAGTTTGACCCATTGTTAATTAAAAAACAAATATTTGTTTTCCTTAGAAAATTAAATTATTTTATTGTTTTTAATTTTTGATAATTTTAGGAATGAACTACGTAATTAGTATTAAATTTTTTACTTAGTAATATTTAATATATTGATATTAAAATATTGTATGTCATGTTTGGCTTTAAATATCAATATAATATTGTTTTTTAATTAACAATGGGTCAAACTGACTCAAATTGATACATAAAAACGCTAACTTCACCGAATACCAATTACCAATTGTTTAAAAAATCAATATTTTTTAAGTTACTGTTAATTAAAGGAATGAGATATTTAATTAGTGTAAAAATTTTTATTAGTAATATTAATTGTGATGATTAAATTGTAATTAAAATATTGAGAGTCCTTTTTGATTTCAAAAGTAATTTTAGAGAAATTTAATCAACAAAATAAATTGTGGAAATATATACTTCGATATATAAAATTCAAAATATAACGAGAAAATAGTTTTTTACTTAAATTAATTTTCTCAAAGTTAAAATTTTTAAATAAAATCAAATGATATAATTTTATATAAAAAAAAAGTTCTTATTAGAAAGAGTAGTAAATAATTTATGCTTCTAACTATTTTAAATTAATATAATTTTGGCCGTTTAAAAAAAATATAAAAAATAATAATAATATTTTTTTATTTTTTATTTTTGAATTTTCTTTAATTTTGAAAAATATTTAAAGTTTAGAAATTTTAAATTTAAATAAATATAGTGAATACGTTGGAGATATATTTTGTACTTATAATATTCTAATTAAATATTAACTATGTTTATAAAATAATGTAATAATGATTTAATTAAAAAATAAAATATTTATGGTAAGAATTTCTTTTTATAGAATATTTAAATATTAAGCTTAGTAGAAAATAATCTAGTATGTTGTTCTTGATATGGAATTTTTTAATCTTAGACGTCAATTAAATCTAACGATTGATATGGATAGTTCTCGTTTCTCACAATAGATATCAGTTCTCACCGGATACGCTCCCTATATATATATATATATATATATATATATATATATATATATATATATATATATATATATATATATATATATATATATATATATATATATATATATATATATATATATATATATATATATATATATATATATATATACACTTATTTATTTTTTATTAATATGATTTATTGTGTAAATTTATTATTCGATGATACTTATTTTCTAATACTATTTATTAGATCAGATTATTTTTTTTTCTTTATTTGTTTCAATAATAATCGATCATTCTTATTTTGTAATATTAATTTTTAATATATTATATGTATTATATTAAATCATATCACTAATAATTGTTTGAGTTTTGAGAGTGTGTTCATCTCAAGTTCTCAAATTTGAAATTTGCTAGGAACAAATTGCTTATAAAAAAACTATTACTGGGAATTTATAGCATTTTTATAATTTTAATAAAGTATATATTTTGTAACATGAATTTCCAAAAACCGATTCAGTTTAACCGCATGAAATTGAATCAGATCGAATTGATTTTTTAAATCAATCATCCAAAACGAAACTGAACCGCACATAAAATTATCTTTAGATCAAATGAATTTTTTTACCCCTAAACCGATCCAAACCGCACAGCAAATCAATTATTTTCGAATTACATGAGTTGGATCAATTTTTACTTGTATTTAAACTGATCGAATAAATATCAAATTGATTCAGTTTTAATTCGCGGATCAAATCACATTCATCCTCTAATCATATTTCATACCTATAAAATACTTGATTTCTCAAACAATGATATTAAGCCGCCTTAGTCACATCTATTGAAAATACTTTTATCTTTTAGGCGATGATATTAAATCATGTCATTTCAGTCACCAAACTATAATTCAATCTCAATAAATATAAATAATCGTGTGTTAGAGGTTAACTTAAACCCAAAGAAGGTGAGGGTCCAAATCCCTCTCCCAACTCTAACATAACATTGGTATATATTTCTCTATCAAGACAACAAAAGGAGACATGATTTTCAACTTAGATTTAGTTCTGATTTTGAAACATGGCCTACCTTGTGAAATGTCATTTTGTAATGGGTTCGACATTGTTTGTCCATTTGGGAAAAAAAGAAAGATATAGGTAAAGGGGGATTAACCTCACCATTACACTCAACAAGAGGGACCAATTTGTAAACAGTGTTTTACAAAGACAAAGGAATCTAAAAGCAGAGGGAAAATATGGACCATTTGTGACGGGAATTTCACCAAAAACCGTAGCTAATTTTGTCCAATATGCCTCGTGTTTTCCTTCATGTGTTTATCTTTTTGACTATCACATGGCTTCTGTTTCTATAACTATATATATAACAAAAATCACATGGCCTTTTAAGAAATACTAGTAATATTTTAACATAAAAATTGACATTAAATTATATAATAAATTAATCACTTTAAAACACTAATAATAGTTTCAAGGCTTAAATAATGATTTCGTCCCTGTAAGTTAGCGTGTTTCTGGTTTTAGTCCCTGAATCTTTTTTTTTTCGTTCCAAGTCCTCATATGTTCAATTCGCTTTGGCGTTAGTCCCTGCTGTTAGTGAAACGTTAAAAAAAACTTATGTGGTAGGCGTTGGTGACTTGGCATACTCCTTAAACAATTTTTTATTATTTTTTTTGTAACACACGTGGATATTAGTTTTATACTTTCATTCATCATATGGTACATGGACCATTTCTAAAATACATATATGTTACAGGGACTGAACTAAATAAAATAAACAGTGTCATCTTCCTCTTCTCCTTCTCCAACTTAATCTTCATCACCATTTGTGACAAGCTGCAAACAACTGGGTTCAACACCATTTGTGACAAGCAACAAAGAACCCCCATGACCCAACCAACAACAACTTCAACAATGTCACCTTCATCTTCTCCTTCTCCAACTTAATCTTCATCTTTTCCTTTTTGCCAATCTCAAAGAACCCCCATGACCCAACCAACAACAACTTCAACGGTGTTACCTTCATCTTCTCATTCTCCAACTTAATCTTCAATTTTTCCTTTTTGCCAATCTCAAAGAACCCCCATGACCCAACCATACATTAACCCTACATTTTGACACTTCCAAAACCTCCTTTTAGGGTTATCAATGGAGTTTGACATAAATATTTTCATGCTTCTATTGCAACCACAAACCGGTGCTTCAACGTGATGAGATTTAGCAGACGAATTAGAAGCCATGGCAGAAGGGAATGAAAAGGTGCAGCGAAGAAGATGAGGGATTTTGGAGTTAATGACCTTGAAGGAGAAGAAGAACAAATTTTATTTTTTTTCATTTGGTCCCTATTTAGTATATTGCAAAGAGAAGATGTCCACATGTGTAATGAAAAAAATATATAAAATGAAACAACGTTAGCCATGTCAGCAACGTTTGCCACCTAATCCTTTTTTTTTAACGCTCCATTCACATGAGGGACTGAAGCCAAAGCGAATTGAACATATGGGGACTTGGAACGAAAAAAAAAGATTCAGGGACTAAAATAAAAAACACGCTAACTTACAGGGACGAAATTATTATTTAAGCCTAGTTTCAATATTAACTTCTTGTTGAGATGCATGTTATAGAAATTGTTTGAATGTGGAACACAGATAGATTTCGATAGCGTTATAGAATTGGAAGCGTAGCTTTCCGGTTGACTCAAAGAACAAGGCCGGCGTTCTGCAATACCTTCTAGGATGAGGGTGATGCATGCACACATGTCACATACCTTCTAGAATATTGTCACCACAAAAACAAAATTGTCGAGTCCAATAAAGACAGCAAAATTGTTCTTGTTTGTTGTCAAATAACGTGTTTTATTTTTATCGATCTAGCTTTTATTATATTTTAAAACACTGATAAATTTTTTTAAATAAAAGTTTAGTTGAAAAGTAGTCCACTAAAATATGTCTCTACTAATGATAAGAGGTGAAGAGCCCCACGTTAAACAATCATTTAAGATTCCATAGCAGTTAATACTTTTATAATAAAAAAGAAGAAGCATACTCTTTATAGAAATGGAACAAAAATTACTGTTATTAAGAGTTCATTAACTATCATTAAATCATAGACTTTGTAAATAACCAAAACACTGACTCTGGCTATTATTATAAATAAATATTTTTTTAAAATTTATTATTTAATGTATTTAGTTTTTATAGACTAAATATATTCATTATTCAATAAATTTTAAAAAAAAATATTTATTTATAATTCAGGTTGGAGGGAGTACCAATCAAAACTTTGCGTAGAAGAAAATTCAGCTTACATGTCCGATAAAACTCATTTTTTCTCAATCATTCAGTGTCCACCAAAACCTTCTTTTCTTTGTAAGAGTAAAAAAACTAACAAAGGACCCTAAAATACAATAAAGCTAAATTATCCTAACCTTAATTTCTCTCTTTTTATCCATACACTGACATTTATATACAAATTCACCACCCAAAAAGAAAAAAACTCCTATAAAAATATAAGGAGAAAAAAAATCAAAAAAAAAAAAAAAAATCAAAGTGAAGCAATGTAGTGATCGTCATCATGTTGAGAAAAAAGAGAAACATCATCATCTACACATTCAGATTCACAAGCCTTCCATAACCGTTGATTATAATCTTCCATTTTATCACAAGGTACAAAGTGGGTCCTACAAAGCGGACACGTCTTCTGATCATGATCAATCCAACGGTCCACACACGTCCGGTGAAAAATATGTTTACAATTTGTCATACACCTGATCTCTTCCTCGCCGGAAAATTCATCCAGACACACCGCACACTCTACTGTTTTCGAATCTCCGGCGAGTTCACGGAAGCTGACGACAGGGAGGAAATCGCGGATGAGGATTGCGGAGAGGGTAGGACGGTGGGAGTTTGATTCTGTTACGGTGGCGGTAGAGAAATCGGTATCGAGCAGGTCGGAGAGGTGGAGGAGAGAGAGGAAGGAGGTGACTAGGGATCTTAGGAAGGCGAGGAGAGAGAGAATGTAAAGGAAGAAATTGGGAACGGAGAGTTCAGGGTAGCCTATGGGGAATCCCATTTTTCTGATTTCCTTTGAATTTTAGAGAGAGAAAATGAAGTGAGAGAAGAACAATGGAGAGTTTCTACGCGTAAGATGATGAGGTGGTGGGGTATTTATATTGGTGATGTAAGGTATTGATAAAGTTACTGTGATGTGGGTAATGGAGAAAAACCAATTAGATATATGTGGGGGTTAAGTGGACGGTGAAATGAAAAAAAAATACAGTACTATGTGGAAAAGTAAACCACTTCTTTAGTCAATGGTGTGTTTTTAAAGGTTTGAAAATAGGTTTTTGAGAATGTGACACTGAAAGGAGAGTGGATCCTCTCCTTCAAATTTGTCTACTTTCCTCTCCTTCTATAAATTTCAGCCACTAGATTAATCCAACAACTCACCTTTAAGAGTAAAATAATATATAAATAATCCAAAAGAACACCACACTCTCCTATCTCTCATAAGTTTCGGCGGGAACCTACTTCATCACCACCGCCAGTTTCTTCTTCATCTAAAAAATTGGTGCTTGTTGCAGTCATATATTCCATGTTTACCAAAATCTTCACTCATATCTTTTAATTTATCACTGTAAGTTTTATGAAAACTTTCATTTGACATGGTTTGTTATTAATAACATTTCATCATATAATTTAGTGACTTTTTAAATATATTGTGTCAAAATGTGTTTTTTCAGTTTTAACTTTTTCCCCCTAAAAATGTAGGATTATTGATACAAAATGCAAGAAGATTGGAAGCCAAAAGTAGGCATGGTTTTTGATAACATGAATGATGCTTGGAAATTTTGGATTGATTATGGTGGGAGAGTAGGGTTTGGAGTGAGAAAACAATACATACATAAAAGTAGAGACGGTTCAAGTACTTCTTGCAGGTTTGTTTGTTGCAAAGAAGGTTTACGAAAACCAGACAAACGAGATTATAAAACAATCAAGCCAAGAGCTGAGACTAGAACAAACTGTCAAGCAAGGATAGGACTTAAAAACACGGGTGAAGTTTGGATAGTGCGTGATTTTGTGGAGGAACACAACCATATTTTCCACTTGAAAGAAACAACGCATATGTTGTCATCTCAACGAAAAGTTTCAGAAATTCAATGTCAACAAATTGAATTAGCAGATGATGCTGGTCTTCAACAAAGAAATTCATTTGATTTGATGAGTAAGGAAGTGGGAGGTAGAACCAACTTGGGATTTACACGTCTTGATCAAAAGAATCACCTCCGAAATAGAAGGCAAAGAAGTTTGGTACATGGGGAAGCCGGCTATCTGTTACAATACTTTCAGAAGATGTCGATTGAAAATCCATCTTTCTATCATGCTTATCAAATGGATATGGAAGATCAAATTACTAATGTCTTTTGGGCATATGCAAGAATGCTCATTGATTACGGATATTTTGGTGACGTAATTTCTCTTGATTCAACATATTGTACAAATAGTTCTCGTAGACCACTAGCGGTGTTTTCGGGTTTTAACCACCATCGAAAAGCGGTTATCTTTGGGGCTGCCCTATTGTATGATGAAACAACAGAGTCATATAACTGGCTCTTTGAAACATTTTTAGAGGCACACAAGCAAAAGAAGCCTCAAACCGTTTTTACTGATCAAGATCATGCAATGGCAAAAGCACTTATTGAAGTTATCCCTGATACATATCATGGCCTATGTACGTGGCACTTGATGCAAAATGGTATCAAACATTTAGGCAATTTAATGAAAGGTGGATCTCATTTTCTTAGTGACTTTAAAAAGTGCATGTATGAATATAACGATGAAAAACAATTCGAAGAATGTTGGAGAAACCTCCTTATAAACTACAAGGTTGAGGAAAATACTTGGTTGAGAAGAGTTTACAATGTGAAAGAGAAATGGGCTTCTTGTTACATGAATAAGGCTTTTACATTAGGAATGCGAAGCACCCAACTTAGTGAAAGTGTGAATGCAAATATTAAAAGCATTATGAATGTGAATTTGGATATTATCAAGTTTTTTAAGTGTTTTGAGGATGTTATTGAAGAAAAAAGATATAATGAATCAAAGTGTGAATACGAGGCACGTCAAAAGATACCAAGACTCCGAAACTCATTTTCTGATGTATTACGACAAATGTCTGAGCTTTATACTCCCGCTATTTTTGATCTATTCCAAAATGAATATGAGTTGTTTGAAGCATGTTCTATCAAGAGTTTCAACATACAAACATCAAAGATTGATTGTGTTATTTCCATGGCAAGAGATTTTGGAGAGTGGCAAGTGTTCTTTGATATTGATAAGAACTCAATTAATTGCTCTTGTCGCAAGTTTGAGAGCTTTGGCATACTATGTTGTCATTGCTTAAGAGTATTTATTCATATAGGTGTGAAATCGGTGCCTGATGTAACACTCCATTTATTTTCATAATTTAGTTTAATTAAATTAATTGAATTATGAGGAATTAAGCAATTGGGCTTGAGTTGTGGTTAGTAAGGGAGGGGGTGCATTGGTAGGCCCTATTACTAATTAAAATAATTTTATTTTATTCTTAATAAAATAGAAGGAGTGGTAGAATAGAGAAGGTTACAGTATTGGGAAAAGAAGTTTGAACGTGAAAAGAGAAGAGGAACGGAGAAGTGCGACCGAGGAAGAACGAAGAATCAACCTTCAGGTAAGGGGGGACTCTTCCGTTTATCTTCTATTATGGGATTATAGATAATATGATAGAATTGATCGTGTTATCCGTACCAATTGGGTTGTGCTTAGGTTGTAGAAATGTTAGGTTTTGGGAGGATTTACACGTAATGAATATGCTGATTCGTGTAATGATGTTATTTGGATGGTTTAAATGTATTATAATGTGCTATAATATGTGTTTGTTGTACTGTATGCGAAATCTGATTGGAATGGGTTGAATTGGTAATGATTTGGTGAAGGAAGGGTAAAATCGCAGGCTATTTTCTGCTATTCGGAGCGCTGGGATTCGCCAGTTCGCGCCGCGTCCAGGAGTTGGCGCCGCGAACAGCTTGGCAAAAGGCCAGGAAGCTTTGTTGCGCTCAGTACGCGCCGCGAGCATATGACCGCGCCGCGAGGGCGTAGTTTTTATTCGTTCCGCGCCGCGAACCTTTGTTTGCGCCGCGAAGGCGTAGTTCCTATTCGTTCCGCGCCGCGAACCGTGTGTGGCGCCGCGTGCTGTTAGTTGTTGCGACTGTCCATTTGAAAAGTTTTAAAGAGGTGTAACTTTTAAACCGTAAACCGGATTTTGGTGCCGTTTCGAGTACAGTGAAGCTAATCAGATAATTTATATAATCAAATGGTGTTTTGAGTTGTGGCTCGAACTATTTTTAAAAACACCGAGCTTAATTGTTTGTGGTAGGATATGTTTATAGGTACACTAATGAATGTTTACCTGTATAATGTTGTGGTTGTAACTGGTGTCTATTGTACATGTATTGTTGGTATAAATATGTGTCTTATTGATGATTATGACATTAATTGATGTATGTGGGTGATGAGCATGTTATGGTTGATGCATGCATTCATAATCATTATGTGGCTGGTCCTTGACGATGGTGGATCAGTGGTAGCTAATTCCCATTGTGAGGAATTAGTGAGTGGGTGTTACCGTATCCTTGATGATGGTGGATCGGTGAGTTGGGTTATATCCCAGATTTTGGTACCACATGCATGTAGTTGCATTGCATTAGGTTGTTTGTGATATTATAACATGAATGGAAGGTTGTCCAATGTTATAATATGTGCTGTTGATTGTTGGTTTACTGATTGTATGGTTTGAATCTGATCATAACTGTGATTGGGTGTATGGCATGTGAAATGATATTTTATTATTTATATCTTATAACATTAGTTAAATGTGAATGAGACTCACCCTTACTGTTGTTATTTTTCAGATTGAGGAGTAGCTCTCGTACTTGGTGAGGATTAGCTCGTCAAGTAGTTCGTTAGAGTCAGTTGGGTCCGTGTCATGCTCTGGTCGTGTAACACTGGGGGCGTCGTTTAGAATTATTTGTTGAACTTTTTATTTTGGATGGATTTGTATGTTGATGCTTTAAGTCTGTGACTTGGCTGTTTGTTATTCAGATGTTAAAGATAATTCCGCTGTGTTAACATGATGAATCTGAATAAATTTGGTTGACGTTCTCCTTTATGGCATGACATGAGTATTATTGTTTGAATTAATTGGAAGTTGTAATGCCCTTTTTCATGTTAACTCTGATTATTTTCTATTATTATGCGGGGTATTAGAAGGGTGTTACAATAGTGGTATCAGAGCATTGTCGGTCGTTTGAGTCAGAGTCTTAGTGTCGGTTAATCCCTCGTATGCGATTAGTGTAAGGTTGACACTGTCGATACTTCTTGTTCTAATAGATATTGTTTGATATTTAGCAGAACAATGGCTGGAAGAGGAGGAAGAAACGATGATGCTATCGCTGAGGCTCTGGGCATGATTGCTGGTGTGCTGGGAGGGAATGCCAATGGAGCTGGAATTGGTGCTGACAGGCAGCTGAATAGTTTTCAGAGGAACAACCCTCCGTTGTTCAAAGGCACTCACGATCCCGAAGGCGCCCAGAAGTGGCTGAAAGAGATTGAAAGGATCTTTCGGGTGATTGATTGTGACGAAAATCTGAAGGTGAGATATGGGACTCACATGCTGTCTGAAGAAGCTGATGATTGGTGGATGGCTAGTAGGGACGAACTGCAAGCTGCAGGTGTTGCAATCACTTGGGCTGTGTTCAAGAGAGAATTCTTGCGGAGGTACTTTCCTGAGGATGTTAGAGGCAGGAAAGAGATTGAATTTTTGGAGCTGACACAAGGTAACATGACTGTGCCAGAGTATGCGTCCAAGTTTGTGGAGCTAGCAAAGTATTATGTCCACTACAATAATGATGAGGCTAGTGAATTCTCGAAGTGTGTTAAGTTTGAGAATGGTCTCCGCGATGAGATTAAACAGGGTATCAGATACCAGAGGATTCGCAGGTTTGTCGATTTGGTTGACTGCAGCCGAATCTTTGAAGAGGACAATATTAAACTGAAGTCGTCGCACTCTCGCGAGTTAGTCGACAGGAAAGGGAAAAAGCATATGGATCGTGGTAAGCCTTATGGTAAGGGTAACCAGAAAGCTGGAGGCTGGAAGAAGCCTAGTGGGGGAGACTCTAGTGCCCCTATTAAGTGCTTCAAGTGTGGAGAACCTGGACATCGCATTCACGAATGCAAAAGTGAGGAAAAGAAGTGCTATAGATGTGGAAAGGCAGGTCACATTGCTATTGAGTGCAAAGGGAACACTGTAACTTGTTTCAACTGCGGGGAAGAAGGTCATATCAGTCCTAAGTGTCCTAAGCCGAGGAAGAATCAAGCTGGTGGTAAGGTGTTCGCCTTATCTGGTTCAGAGACTACTCCAGAGGATCGGTTGATTAAAGGTACGTGTTTTATCCATGGCACTCCTTTAATTGCAATAATAGATACTGGGGCAACTCACTCGTTTATTTCATTGGATTGTGCTAAACGACTGAATTTGGAAATATCTGAGATTAATGGAAGTATGGTCATTGACACTCCTGCGTCGGGTTCAGTGACTACTTCGTTCGCTTGTTTGAACTGTCCAATTGATATTTTTGGTAGAGAGTTCGGAATGGACTTAGTGTGCCTTCCATTGGAACAACTTGATGTTATCTTGGGTATGAATTGGTTGCAATTTAATCGGGTTCATATCAATTGTTTCACGAAGACGGTTATTTTTCCTGAAGATGTCAGTGTTGAGGATTTAGCGATGACGGCTAGACAAGTGGATGAAGCAATGAAGGACGGGGCTGTCGTGTTCATGTTGATTGCATCCATGGAAGTGAAAAAGAAAGCGGTGAGTAGTGACTTACCGGTAGTATGTGAATTTCCAGAAGTCTTTCCAGAAGATGTAAGAGAATTGCCGCCAGAGAGGGAGGTAGAATTTGCTATTGAACTAATTCCTGGAACTAATCCTGTGTCGATGGCACCTTATCGTATGTCGGCATCGGAATTGAATGAGTTGAAGAATCAATTGGAAGATTTACTTGAGAAGAAATTTATTCGTCCTAGTGTCTCACCGTGGGGTGCACCGGTGTTACTAGTGAAGAAGAAAGAAGGTACAATGAGGTTGTGTGTGGATTACAGACAACTCAACAAGGTTACTATCAAGAATCGGTATCCCTTGCCGAGGATTGACGACTTGATGGATCAACTAGTTGGAGCATGTGTGTTCAGCAAAATTGACTTGAGGTCGGGATATCATCAGATTCGGGTGAAGACGGACGATATTCAGAAAACAGCATTTAGAACGAGGTATGGTCATTACGAATATACAGTGATGCCATTTGGAGTAACCAATGCGCCGGGGGTTTTCATGGAGTATATGAATAGGATCTTCCATCCTTATCTGGATCAGTTCGTAGTAGTATTTATTGATGATATTTTAATATATTCTAAGAATGAAAAAGAGCATGCGGATCATCTTAGAGTGGTATTGGAACTATTGAAGGAAAAGAAACTTTTTGCAAAACTGTCAAAGTGTGAGTTCTGGTTAAACGAAGTGAGCTTTCTTGGGCATGTAATTTCCAAGGATGGTATTGCCGTTGACCCAACGAAAGTAGAAGCAGTGTCTCAGTGGGAAGCTCCGAGGTCAGTTTCCGAAATCCGTAGTTTCCTTGGTCTGGCGGGTTACTATAGAAAGTCCATTGAAGGTTTTTCAAAGTTAGCATTACCGTTAACTAAGTTGACTAGGAAGGGTCAAGCGTTTGTTTGGGATTCGAAATGTGAAGAAGGATTCCAAGAGTTGAAGAAGAGGTTGACTAGTGCGCCGATCTTAATTTTGCCGAATCCGGCGGAATCTTTTGTTGTTTATTGTGATGCTTCGTTGTCAGGATTAGGAGGTGTACTGATGCAGAATCAACAGGTAGTTGCTTATGCGTCGAGACAACTCAAGGTGCATGAGAGAAACTATCCGACTCATGACTTAGAGTTGGCAGCAGTGGTATTTGTGTTGAAGTTGTGGAGGCATTACCTATATGGTTCAAGGTTTGAAGTATTTAGTGATCACAAGAGTTTGAAGTACCTCTTTGACCAAAAAGAGTTGAATATGAGACAAAGAAGATGGTTAGAATTTCTCAAGGATTATGATTTTGAACTGAATTATCATCCGGGTAAAGCAAATGTTGTTGCCGATGCATTGAGTAGGAAGTCCTTGCATATGTCTATGCTTATGGTGAGAGAATTGGATTTAATTGAGCAATTCCGAGATTTGAGTTTAGTATGTGAAGACACTCCTACCAGTGTTAAATTGGGTATGCTGAAGCTGACTAGTAGTATTCTTGAGGAAATCCGAGAAGGTCAGAAGACTGATGTAGAGTTGGTTGATAAGTTGACTCTGATTAATCAAGATAAAGGAGGTGAATTCAGAATCGACGAGAATGGTATAATGAGGTTTGGTAATCGTGTTTGTGTTCCTGATGTTGCCGAATTGAGGAAGAGTATTCTTGAAGAAGGACATCGTAGCGGATTGAGTATTCATCCTGGTGCTACCAAGATGTATCATGACTTAAAGAAGCTGTTTTGGTGGCCTGGAATGAAAAAGGAAATAGCTGAATTTGTCTATGCTTGTCTGACTTGCCAGAAGTCGAAGATTGAGCATCAGAAACCGTATGGAGCTATGCAACCGTTATTTATTCCAGAATGGAAGTGGGATAGTATATCTATGGATTTTGTTTCAGGTTTGCCGAGGACGGTGAAGAATTGTGAAGCTATTTGGGTTATTGTAGACAGGTTGACAAAGTCTGCTCACTTTATACCAATGAGAATGGATTACCCAATGGAGAAGCTGGCTCAATTGTATATTGACAGGATAGTGAGTTTACATGGTATTCCTTCGAGTATCGTGTCGGATAGAGATCCAAGGTTTACATCCAGATTCTGGGAAGGTTTGCAGAGGGCTTTGGGTACTAAGCTGAGATTGAGTTCTGCTTATCATCCGCAGACGGATGGACAGACGGAAAGAACTATTCAATCACTAGAAGATTTGTTGCGTGCTTGTGTGTTGGAAAGAGGCGGTGTTTGGGATAGTTATCTACCCTTGATCGAATTTACTTACAATAATAGTTTTCACTCGAGCATTGGTATGGCTCCGTTTGAAGCTTTGTATGGTCGGAGGTGTAGAACGCCTTTATGTTGGTATGAATCTGGCGAAAGTGCCGTGATTGGGCCGGAAATTGTTCAGGAGACAACAGAAAGGATCAAGATGATTCAGGAGAAGATGAAGACTTCTCAGAGTCGTCAGAAGAGTTATCATGATAAAAGGAGGAGGACACTTGAATTTCAAGCAGGAGATCATGTGTTCTTGAGGGTGACCCCCACAACTGGTGTTGGTAGAGCACTGAAATCAAGGAAGTTGACTCCGCGATTCATTGGTCCGTTCCAGATTACGGAGAGGGTGGGAGAAGTGGCGTATCGTATTGCGTTGCCACCGACGCTTGCGAATCTGCATGATGTATTCCACGTATCACAGTTGAGGAAATACATTGCTGATCCATCTCATGTGATCCAAGTCGATGATGTACAGGTAAAGGACAATCTGACAGTTGAAACTTTGCCTATGAGGATTGAAGACCGAAGGCTGAAACAATTGCGTGGCAAGGAGATAGCACTGGTCAAAGTAGCTTGGGGAGGACCAGCAGGTGGGAATGTGACTTGGGAATTGGAGAGTCAGATGAAGGATTCCTATCCAGAGTTATTTGCCTAAGGTATGTTTTCGAGGACGAAAACTATTTAGTGGGGGAGAGTTGTAACACTCCATTTATTTTCATAATTTAGTTTAATTAAATTAATTGAATTATGAGGAATTAAGCAATTGGGCTTGAGTTGTGGTTAGTAAGGGAGGGGGTGCATTGGTAGGCCCTATTACTAATTAAAATAATTTTATTTTATTCTTAATAAAATAGAAGGAGTGGTAGAATAGAGAAGGTTACAGTATTGGGAAAAGAAGTTTGAACGTGAAAAGAGAAGAGGAACGGAGAAGTGCGACCGAGGGAGAACGAAGAATCAACCTTCAGGTAAGGGGGGACTCTTCCGTTTATCTTCTATTATGGGATTATAGATAATATGATAGAATTGATCGTGTTATCCGTACCAATTGGGTTGTGCTTAGGTTGTAGAAATGTTAGGTTTTGGGAGGATTTACACGTAATGAATATGCTGATTCGTGTAATGATGTTATTTGGATGGTTTAAATGTATTATAATGTGCTATAATATGTGTTTGTTGTACTGTATGCGAAATCTGATTGGAATGGGTTGAATTGGTAATGATTTGGTGAAGGAAGGGTAAAATCGCAGGCTGTTTTCTGCTATTCGGAGCGCTGGGATTCGCCAGTTCGCGCCGCGTCCAGGAGTTGGCGCCGCGAACAGCTTGGCAAAAGGCCAGGAAGCTTTGTTGCGCTCAGTACGCGCCGCGAGCATATGACCGCGCCGCGAGGGCGTAGTTTTTATTCGTTCCGCGCCGCGAACCTTTGTTTGCGCCGCGAAGGCGTAGTTCCTATTCGTTCCGCGCCGCGAACCGTGTGTGGCGCCGCGTGCTGTTAGTTGTTGCGACTGTCCATTTGAAAAGTTTTAAAGAGGTGTAACTTTTAAACCGTAAACCGGATTTTGGTGCCGTTTCGAGTACAGTGAAGCTAATCAGATAATTTATATAATCAAATGGTGTTTTGAGTTGTGGCTCGAACTATTTTTAAAAACACCGAGCTTAATTGTTTGTGGTAGGATATGTTTATAGGTACACTAATGAATGTTTACCTGTATAATGTTGTGGTTGTAACTGGTGTCTATTGTACATGTATTGTTGGTATAAATATGTGTCTTATTGATGATTATGACATTAATTGATGTATGTGGGTGATGAGCATGTTATGGTTGATGCATGCATTCATAATCATTATGTGGCTGGTCCTTGACGATGGTGGATCAGTGGTAGCTAATTCCCATTGTGAGGAATTAGTGAGTGGGTGTTACCGTATCCTTGATGATGGTGGATCGGTGAGTTGGGTTATATCCCAGATTTTGGTACCACATGCATGTAGTTGCATTGCATTAGGTTGTTTGTGATATTATAACATGAATGGAAGGTTGTCCAATGTTATAATATGTGCTGTTGATTGTTGGTTTACTGATTGTATGGTTTGAATCTGATCATAACTGTGATTGGGTGTATGGCATGTGAAATGATATTTTATTATTTATATCTTATAACATTAGTTAAATGTGAATGAGACTCACCCTTACTGTTGTTATTTTTCAGATTGAGGAGTAGCTCTCGTACTTGGTGAGGATTAGCTCGTCAAGTAGTTCGTTAGAGTCAGTTGGGTCCGTGTCATGCTCTGGTCGTGTAACACTGGGGGCGTCGTTTAGAATTATTTGTTGAACTTTTTATTTTGGATGGATTTGTATGTTGATGCTTTAAGTCTGTGACTTGGCTGTTTGTTATTCAGATGTTAAAGATAATTCCGCTGTGTTAACATGATGAATCTGAATAAATTTGGTTGACGTTCTCCTTTATGGCATGACATGAGTATTATTGTTTGAATTAATTGGAAGTTGTAATGCCCTTTTTCATGTTAACTCTGATTATTTTCTATTATTATGCGGGGTATTAGAAGGGTGTTACACCTGAACCTTATATCTTGAAGAGGTGGACAAAATCAGCAAGAAGCGGTGTTTCACCTAATGTTGAAGATGCTGATGTTAGTCATGATGTGGAGGATGCTGATTTTAGTCATGATGTTGAAGATATTGATTTTTCTCCAAAGCAATGCTACAAGGAAATTTGTCCTCGCCTTATTAGGATTGCCACTGAAGCATGTAGAAGTCCAGAAACATTCACTTTTATTACCAAAGTTGTTGATGAGTTGGATAAGTGCATACTAAAGTTTCAAAATTGTGAAGTAAGTGGTGCACAAGTGAATATGTTTCTTAGCAAAGTTAAAGAGATTGAAAGTAATATTGATAATTCAACACATGTCAATGGCTTCAAAAAAAGACAAGGCGGAAAGGGTTCAAAACGTAAGAAAGGTTGGGTCGAAACTAAACTTACCAATAGGAAGAAAAATGGTGGTCCAAGTACATCTCAGATCAAGGTATTATTTAATTAGTCATTTTTACTATTATAGTTAACTATAAAATTTACATTTTCTAAAGTTTATGTTTCTTGTAGTTCAATACTGAGACATTAAAGATTGTTGAAAGTAGGAAAAGTGAAAATTTAGGTGGTTCGCAAAGACAAACGCAATATGAGGTGGTCGATATGAACGCACATATTTGGCTCAATGATGCATACAACAACATGGTGAGCTAATGGACAGTGGAGTATATTAATACACTATGAAATATTTACTGATAAATGGATTTGATATTTATGCAGAAAAAGAATGAAACTTTAAGTTCATTTGGTGACACAAGTTTTACTAGCTTATTGATGGTATGAGTTAATAACTAAATTAATATCTCTTTCATTACAGGAAAGTCATTTTTTAAATAACTCTGTCTTTCAAAATTATAGGAAAACAATCAAGAATATACAAGTGGAAGAGAAGGAAAAGTGGAAGAGAACTAGTGTTATGGACCTGTTATGTTGATATAAAATTCTGCATATTTTTTGGGTTGTTAATGAAGCATAGTGTATATTTTTGGGGTATGTTGTCAATTAGTGGATCAATATTTCAGACATATTTTTTGGATCTGTTATTTTGCTATAGAATCATTAACAGGAGGGTTGTAATTAGATTATTAACTATTGTAATTATTCTGCAATGTATAAGTAGTTTGGACATGTACATGAACATATTTTGGACCTGTTACCAAGAGTATGAGATTAGTTTATGAACATGTTTGTTGAACCTATTATTTTACTATATATTCAGTAACAGGAGGATTGTAATTAGTTTATGAACTATTGTAATTAATCTGCAATATATCATTAGTTTGGACTTGTTCCTGAACATGTTTTTTGGACCTGTTACCAAGAGTATGACATTAGTTTATGAATCAGTAAATTGAAACAAATTAATGAAACTGCAATATATCAATAGTTTTTGGACTTGCAATATATCAGTAGTTTGAGATCAAAACAATTTTATTTCTTGAAATTGAAACTTATACAATGCATCAGGAAACTCCAGATTCCTTTTACAACCATTGACCTAACTTTTACAAGCAATATTGCCACTAAAAAAATACATACAAAGCTATTTCTCTATAATATTATTCCTTCAACTCCTGTTCCAATTCAGCACTTTTCAGCTTTTGGTTGACCTCATTCGACACTTCCTTCTGAACTTTCCACACAATCAACCCCAAAAGCTGTGCACATCCTTGAAGCATAGTTTCAACAATTTCAGACAAATTCTTTTCAACTTCAAAACCTGGCTTTCTAAGGACTTGAAGTGCAAAAAATGCACAAGAAACACCAAAATACATTGGATACATACCATCACCATCAATATTATCAATCTTTCCATACCCAATTCTATCCAAAACATAAATTTCCTTATCACCCATCACTCACTGCAACATAAAAACAAACAGTTAGATTACAATTCCATTAACAACAACAACAATAAGCCTAACATTGCATAACAACAAAAACACACATGATTCAATAGACAAAAAAGGGTCACAGATCCAAATGATTCATCAATAATTAGAAACAAAATATGCAATCACCCCTCAACACTTCCATCTTTCCTTTAATTTCTTATGTTTCTCTGTAACTATTTTCTGCAACAATTACACCAAAAGGGGTTTCCATCTATAATAATCACAACAAGAGTAAATTGTAGTAAAGTGGTATTCATCTATAATAGATGTAAATCAGTGGAAAATGGTTTTCATTTGTTCTGTTGAAGCATATTCTGGTGTACACGTAACACTGTTCCGGTGAACCATATTCACCTTTTGCTTTCACTCTCATCATCACTGTCGTAACTATAAGGAAAAATAAGAGAATTCGTTTAGGACCCATTTTTGAAAATTTATCCAACAAAAACAGCGATAGAAGAATTTATAAGGAGAAAAAAAAGAGAATGAGAGGTTTGTTTTGTTATGAAGATTTGTATTCACCGTCGCAGGAATTACGACTTTCGTCATCGACGGTTTGAGAGAATGAGAGGTTTGTTTTTTGTTTAGGATCCACTCTCTTCATTTGCTGGCTTTTTTATTTAGGGATTTGGGTATTCCACTTGTTTTTTATTTTTTAGATTTTCTATCATTAGATTGATCTAATGGCTAAGATTTAGTGAAGGAGAGAAATGGAGAAGATTTCTGAAGGAGACGATCCGTATCCCACTGAAAGTGATTAATTTCATATTTGTTTTAAATTTTTAAAAATTGTTTTTATGTATATTTTTTTTCCCATTCACTGGAAACCACTTTTTTTTTAATATCATTTTTTTTAATTTATAAATATTACAAAAAATATAATTTTTGTCCAAACAATAGATAAAATTTAAAAAATTTTGATAATATAATTTGGAAAAGAAATATTTTGATAAGTTACAATAATTATACCCTTAAGAAGAAAAGTGTATGAGTATATGATAAACAAATAGTGAAAAAAATATATTCAACTAAGAGAATTAACAATACTTTAATTCTATAAAAAAAAAAAATTTTGAAGGAGAATTTTATTTTTAAAAAAATACTTCAATTATTATGAATGAATTTTCTTCTTTGATAGAAGTATAATGAATTTTTAATTTTGTTTCTTTTTTTAAATTAGTTGTCTGACTGTTTTAAAAATATTAAGAGAATGATAGTTCATTAAGAATTTTGATGAATTGTTTAATATAGTAGTTATTTTTGCTTAGTGTGAAAGTAGTTATTATTTTTTCTTATATTTTTATTTTGTAATTTTTATTTCACGTGAAAAGTATATTGATGCAGTTTAACTTTTTTTTTGGAAAGCCAAAGTAAATATAACATTAAGACCCCACAAGCATAAGTAATGCTGAGGGGAAAAAGATAATATCATAGTTACACCTTTACAGAAGCTAAAACAACAAACCACCCTTCAAAAAATCAGCACAATCAGCACAATAAACAGAACTATCCCCACACTAAACCAGCTCCAAAAATCCCAGCACCAATAAATAGAAAATAAAACAGCAATCATGTCATAAACAGAATACAATTAACTGCAAAACAGAAAGAGACCCTATGGCTCTACTATCAAACGCTCGGCATAGGGGTGTGCATGGATCAATAATCAAACCAAATTGAACCATATATATGGTTTGGTTTGGATCTTAAAACTATTTTATTAAAATTGGTTTATATATGGTTTGGTTCGGTTCTAAACCGGTTTTTCACAAAAACCAGTTTTAACAAAAAAACCGGTTCTCTCATAACCAGTTTTTATTTTCTTTTAAAAAACCAGTTTTATAAAATAACCAGTTTTTAGAAAAAACCAATTTTAAAACCAGATTTATATAAAAAAAATGATTTTATATTTCTTTAACCATCTTTTTTTATTTTACTTAAACAAACAACTGTCCAATATAATACAGTGCCTACACCAGCACAGAACAAACAGCCAAAACCAAATAGGCCTAGATACCGAACACGCAGCAGACTAAAAAATCAACCTTTGCAAACAACTCTCACCTCACAAACCTAAAACAAGTACACTACTAGTTCAAACGAATATAGTTTAGAGGGTGTGCATGGTTAACCAAATCATGTGAACCAACCCTATTTTATGGTTTTAGTTTATAAACCAAACCACTTGTTGTAAAAACCACTTTAATAATTGGTAGTGGTTCAAAATCGGTTCAAAACCAGTTTAAAACTAATTTTAATTATAAACTAGTTTTTCAAAAGATTTTTCATATTTTTTATTTTTATAGGAAATAGTT